>NC_060950.1:16804614-16807494 GCF_022045245.1 Lucilia cuprina
GCAACCGGCCACCCGTAGTGCCAGATTATATGGTACTCTGGTTAGACCCCATGCCAGATCATTCCACGGAAAGGCCGAGGATACATCTGATCATCACCAGTTTATAGTACCGGCAGACTAGAGGTATTGGTAGCACCTCTTTTCCCCGGGATATTGCAATAACACCAAGGTGTAGCTTTCACCAAGGTAACATGCCCCCGGGGGGTCTACCCAGTGGATGGAAAAAACCACCGTGGGGTAGTGCATCATGCCAGGTACACACGTAAAGCACTTCGACATTCATAATTATTTTATGTAATAATTCGCCGACGACCGAAAATGGTAGCGCTGCCGTCAATCATTTTGCATTTCTGCTTTCTGATAGTTTTTCGGTATAAACTATAGCGGGTTTATACTGATTCATACTAGTTTTTTGTATTAAAAAAAATTATTGATTGTTTTTTCAAAAACACACCGAAACCGAAAAAACTTCTACTTGTTTATTCTGTTGTTGTTTGTATTAATTTGCAGCCGTTTCATTTCATTCTCTTGTTGAATTTTCTGCAAACATAATAGCCTTGATCTGATGCAACAGTTTGTTTGTTGTTGTTTTTGTTATTTTTTCGTTCTCTCTTGCTTTTCTCTACATAATTGTATTTGTTTTGTAATTGTTTGAGTTTTTAATTGATTTTCTGTTTTTGCAACGAATTATTTATTTACATTTTATTGATAACAGTGCGTATACATAATTTAAATTGCGTATTTAATTAAAAATAACGTATACAACTGGTAGCAGTAACTGCTAATTAAATGTTTGTTATTGTTCTGAGGTTTTGCCAAGTAATTGGAAATAAATGTTGAATTACACAGGGCGAATTAAAGGATGCGACTAACGCTGAATCCGAATCTAAGATTAGAATTTTTCCATCATATGTGAAATTTAAGATATGGTGTCCTAAATTTGGAAAAAACTTTGACTTTTTTGGAGACGTTATTAATGCTCGAAAACAACTTTATTCATAAAATGTTGTAAATCATATGGAAGTCTTTTATGTCAGCTTTAAAATTAAGGCTTAACATATGACATATTATCTTGATTTTTTGACACAATATCAGATTCGGATTCAGCGCTGCTCAATCCTTTGGAAACATCTAAGACCTGGTTCACACTGAGAAACTTTTGATTTTGTGTGTGAGAGAAAGAGATGGTTGATATTTCTTTCTTTTTCTCTCTTACACAAAAATCAAAAGTTTCCTAGTGTGAACCATGTCTAAGTGGCGTCCACACTAGGGAACTTTTTTGGAAAACTTTTGATTTTGCCTGAGAGAGAAAGTAAAATAAATATCATTCATCTCTCTCAGTACGGAGTTTCTCTTACTCGGAAACCTGTTTTGTGTAAACTTTAAGGAAATTTCAAAAGAGCATTAAGAAAAAGTTTCTCGAAACAGTTTCCCAGTATGGACCAGGTCTAAGTGGGTTTTGACATTCTATTGCTGAAATATACAATAGAATTAAATTATAAAGATTATAATAATAATTTTACGCATGTCTGTATATTGTTATTATTGTTCTAATAATAACCTTATCATTTATTTATATACAATATCTAATAATTTGTATTGTTATTTAATCTAAAACTACACCTAACTCTGCCCCTTCCCTCCCCTAAAATACACATGTGTAGTCGTGGTTACAACAACTCTTACTAAACTATTGATGGAAAAGTGTATTTAAACACGAATGTCTAACGATAAAATTGGATTTAAATTTTCATATTTTTGACGTTTTTTTTCTGTTCGTCTTCTTTCTTTTATACACTCTTTTTATAATTCTATTATACTTCTTTGTTATTAAGTAGTATAAAAGGAAAAAATATTAAAAAAATCAATCTTTATTTGGTTTTAGATTTATTTTCATTGTAGATCTCTATGCCGACGAAATTGATAACGCACGTTTACAGTTTAATATAAAAATAGTTGAGTTTGATGTCTTGTCTTGTATTATTATTGACAATTTGTTTCTTTTTTAATTGTACAAAAGAATATTTTAAAGAAGAAATTAGTATTAAGAAAATATTGATTTTTTATAACTTTAAAACTTTTTCGAATATATCGGCCACCGGTAGGTTAGTGCTTAGTGTTCGAATCTGGTAAATCGAAGGTAATGGGTTCGATTCGTTACCTCAGGCATTGGTTAAGAAACGCACAACGAGGCTGATAAAGGTCGAGATACTAACGAATATAAGTTTCTATTTATATTAATCAAAATATTCTTTAAAAGAGTAAAATTTTATAAAATTCTTTAAGAAAAACTTTTCAAATTTAAATTTTTCCATATGTTTATAAACCCAATTTTTGTTGGCGTAAAATTAATAACAAAAACCAGCAGCAAACCAACAATATTGAGTTTAAATGTTTGTTTGTTAAAAAAACATTTTATTCAAAATTCAAACAAAACATGGAAACCTAATATATTCTATGTAAATTCTCCCTGCGCATTTTTTTCTAAAACACACAAAATTATATTTTACAATAACAAAGCAAAATGAAATAATGAAAAACAAAAAGTGTAAAACATGTACTCTAAATAAAATTTATTAGAAACACAAGAACTTTTTTCCATTTTTATTTATTACTACTATTTCTAAAACAAACTTATAACAATTGTTCGTAAAGTGTTGCTTGAGTAAAAAGGGGAAACCATTGAAATTTTCTATCATGGGTATTATTTTCGCGGGTAAAACCAGTCTATAGTCTAGTTTGTAGACTAGTCTATAGTCTAGTTTGTAGTCCAGTCTAGTCTATAGTCTGGTCTATAGTCTGGTCTATAGTCTGGTCTATAGTCTAGTCTATAGTCTAGTCTATAGTCTAGTCTATAGTCTAGTCTATAGTCTAGTCTAT
>NC_060950.1:16807594-16809282 GCF_022045245.1 Lucilia cuprina
AGTTCTAGTTCATAGTGTAGGTGGGTGTTTGAGTAAACATGTACTAGTTTTTAATAATAGTTCAGTTCTAGTTCAGTTCTAGTTCAGTTCTAGTTCAGTTCTAGTTCATAGTGTAGGTGGGTGTTTGAGTAAACATGTACTTGTTTTTAATAACTATAGCCTCCATCTCTTTCTTTGAATTTTTTTATGTAAAATAATTAATTTAAACTTTACTAATTTTAAAATTTCTGTTTTTTACAGATTTTTCACAAAATTGCATAAAAATTATCTACAAATTCTTGGTTTTCTAAGTAAAGAAAAAAAAATTGGTTTTGCATGCATCAAACCAAAAATAAAAACCATAATATTATTGCCAACAATAATAACATCAACATATATTTTTGCAACAGCCAACCATTCGGTTTACATTTTTTTTGTTTATTTGGTGGCAACGATTTTGCATTTTTAATCGTTTATTCCCGTTAAATGCAATTGGCGTTTAAAAGTCGGTCACGTATTTAGTGGCAACAAACAAAAAATACTAAAAAAAAATCAATCAAAATAGTAAAAAAAAAGCGGGAGGAAGAAGACATTTTGCTAAATTTGTGTGGTCATTTTTGCTGTGAGCGGATAATAAAAACAAAAACACTAATAACAATAGCTGGAAGTTTGTTGTTGTATATGCTGGACATCATTAAATAAACAGACATACATTCGCCAGAGAGGGATACCAATCAATATATTTATCAATAGTTGCATGACAATTGTTATCCTTTCATTAGAGCAACCTCCTATCAACTGACCAAAAGCAGAATTAGAGGACGTAAATGTTGAAAAATCTTCAATATTTTGAAAAATCTCGAATATTTTACAAAAGTTGCAATAATATTTTTACATTCACATAAATATTGTCCTACATGTGATTGCAATTTCGAAGCTAAATTCTAGTTTTATTGACTAGTGATTAGTTTGTTATTTTTTTGATTGTTAATATTTTCGTTTTTAATTTACAACAAACATTATAATTTGTTGCTGCTGTTATACTACAATATATTACATTTGCTGTTGTTGGCGTGTTGAACTATTTAAGTACCCTTAACCAGCCTCAAAATGTTGGATGATGACAACAATGATTTGCTGGCTGCAGCTTCAGAAATACAACGCAGTAAGTCATATTTTTATATAATTTAATATTTGTTCTATTTTCTTTAATTAGTTTTTAACTTTATGATGTTGATCATCATCATATTTAACACTTGATTGATTATATGTTACGTTTATTCAGCCGAAAGTGTTGAGAGTGGGAGGAAAAGCGGGAGAGTTTTTTTTAGTAAATTGTTCATATTTCTTTATATCAAAATATTACTTGTTTGTATTGTTCTCTTTTTTGTTTTTGTTTAAAAATAATCCAATCATATTCCAATAATAAGTGTTTACATCATGTTTCAACTTTTTATACATAAAGGCAAATATACATTGAGAGAAATAGAGAGAGCCATTAATTTAGCTTCTACCGTTCCCTTTCTATCTTGTCATCTACAGATTTTACGATTTTACAGACTAGGCTGTAAAATTGTATTCATCGTCATAGAATCCTATATACTAAACTATAGACTATAGACTAAACTATAGACTAGACTATAGACTAGACTATAGACTAGACTATAGACTAGACTATAGACTAGACTATAGACTAGACTATAGACTAG
>NC_060950.1:16809382-16810720 GCF_022045245.1 Lucilia cuprina
TGAACTAGAACTGAACTAGAACTGAACTAGAACTGAACTAGAACTGAACTAGAACTGAACTAGAACTGAACTAGAACTGAACTAGAACTGAACTAGAACATAATTAGATCATCAGAATTAGAGCTGAATGGTACACAACCTAAAACTACGTTTATAAAAAGAATCATCGCTTTTATATGTACCACCCTTTCTTAGTAACTAATTACCTCTTATTATTCAGAAAGAGACAGGTAATTGCATTTATATTTAGCAATTACAATATATGCCAATAACAACAATATAAAACAAATATTAAAACAAATTAATACTACATGTATAAATTAGTTTTTGGACAGGTGGATTATGTATAACATTTAATTTAAAAACAATTTTCAATTTTTAAATACAAAAATTAATTGGAGGTAATAATAGCAGTAGATGTAGATAAAATATTTGTGTTAATATTAAACTGCATTTTGTTACAACCCGGATTAGAAATTAAAAACAAATTATTTGAAAACAATAACTTTATTGCAAATAAATGTTACACTTTATAAACTTTTTTTACAATAATTGTAAAATTCCGCAGATTTTTACCGGTTTTAATTGCACAGATATAAATATATAAAATACTTATTATTTATATTCTATTGACTTTTTCGATATTCGTTTAAGTTCAACAAATAATAAGTAATACCTTCTCTAATCACTTTAAGTGTCTTACTAAATACAAATAAATTACGATAAAATAAACAACTTGTCTGACACTGTTGAATGTTGGCTAAATTCGACTCAATACAATACTAAAACAAAAACAATAAAAATAATTAAAAACTAGCACTAATGTGAAACTCTTTGAAAATATTAGAAAGAAATGGAAGAAAAATAAAAATTAATACATACATATGCTAAAGGAAAACTGATTTATTTATAAGAGTAAGAAAAAACAAAATCGATCAATAAAAAATTAATTTAGAACACAAATATATTGGAATAAATGATTTGTATGAACTTTGCTGTGATTCTTAAACAATAAAATGCTTTTGCTTACTGCTTGTCCTTTTCTAGTACAGATCAAGTTCAGTTCTAATTCAGTTCAGCTTAGTTCTAATTCAGTTCTAGTTCCGTGCTAGTTCTGTTGTAGTTCTATTCCAGTTCAGTTCAAGTTCAGTTCTAGTTCTGAGCTAGTTCTGTTTTAGTTCTGTTCAGTTCTAGTTTAGTTCCAGTTCAGTTGTAGCTCAGTTATAGTTCAGTTCAGTTCTAGTTCTGTTCTAGTTCTGTTCTAGTTCTGTTCTAGTTCTGTTCTAGTTCTGTTCTAGTTCTGTTCTAGTTCTGTTCTAGTTCTGTTGTAGTTCTGTT
>NC_060950.1:16810820-16814859 GCF_022045245.1 Lucilia cuprina
GTTCTAGTTCAGTTCTAGTTCAGTTCTAGTTCAGTTCTAGTTCAGTTCTAGTTCAGTTCTAGTTCAGTTCTAGTTCTGTTCTAGTTCTGTTCTAGTTCTGTTGTAGTTTTCTTTTGTTGTAGTTCTGTTATAGTTCAGTTCTAGTTCTGTTCTAGTTGTGTTCTAATTGTGTTCTAGTTGTGTTCTAGTTCTGTTCTATTTCTGTTCTAGTTCTGTTCTAGTTCTGTTGTAGTTCTGTTCTAGTTCTGTTCTAGTTCTGTTCTAGTTCTGTTCTAGTTCTGTTCTAGTTCTGTTCTAGTTCTGTTCTAGTTCTGTTCTAGTTCTGTTCTAGTTCTGTTCTAGTTCAGTTCTAGTTCTGTTCTAGTTCTGTTCTAGTTCTGTTCTAGTTCTGTTCTAGTTCTGTTCTAGTTCTGTTCTAGTTTTGTTCTAGTTCTGTTCTAGTTCTGTTCTAGTTTTGTTCTAGTTCTGTTCTAGTTCTGTTCTAGTTCTGTTCTAGTTCTGTTCTAGTTCTGTTCTAGTTCAGTTCTAGTTCTGTTCTAGTTCCTTTTTAGTTCTGTTCTAGTTCAGTTCTAGTTCTGTTCTAGTTCTGTTCTAGTTCTGTTCTAGTTCTGTTCTAGTTCTGTTCTAGTTCTGTTCTAGCTCAGTTCTAGTTCTGTTCTAGTATCCTTCAGATCAAATCCTATATAATTTTCCTTAATACATTTTTTATTAAAGTAAAAAAACATATTTTAAATTTGACATTAAAAGGTTAATTTAAGTTCTTGTAAATTATTTACACAAAATACAAACATATCCCATAAGATCCAAAGTGAAATGTATATTAAACCTTTTTTTGCTTAACATGCAAATTTTCACAATGAAAAAACTGAAAGCTACGTTAATACCCTTCCTTCATTTGTCCTTTCTTTGGTTCAGACTTTCATACATTTCATATATTTTTTCTTTTCTGTCAACAGCACAATAATGAAGGTACCCATTCACACTTGTATTTCTTATACATACGTACATGCATAGTACATTCACTCTTGTATACAAAATTTATAATAGTGTCATAGGCAGGAACTGTACTTTCGTCCTTTTGTAGATTAAATGTAAAATAAAAAGTACTTATTTAAATTTAAAGCTCCAGCAAAGGCTTTCTATGAGGAGATGTATTTTGTTTCTAGTAAAATACTGTAAAAAGGTACCTTTCTACAACTGGATTTTTGTCCCATCTTTACAATAATGGTAAAGTTTGCAAAATAACAATGAAATTTAAAATATTTGTTCTCACAGCTTGTGCAATTATTGTATTTAGTAGACATTGGGGAGGGATGTAGGTCGGGTCTGATGGTGTTGATGATGATGTACTATTTGTTGTGTGTAAAAACTAGCAACTGCTGGTTTTTGCTACCTTGACCTAATAATACAATAATATATACAACAACACCAACAACAATAACAACTACAACTATGCAACACATTCAAAACTTGTCACTTATAAAAATGTGCAACACTTGCATTCTATCAACAGCAAAAAGTTTGTTGTGGACTGAAGAGGGAAATCTAAGAGAAAAATCAAGAAGAATTTGAATGTTTCTTTTTAACTTAAATGAATTTATTTGTAATTGTGGTCATTTAAATACAAAGTATAAAAATTTAAATCCTTAATATGTACATATTTTAAAGAAATTTGTAGTTAGAGTGACATAATTAATTATTTGTTAGTGAGGACAAAAACACTTGTCACGAGATGTCATCTGTTAAAGTTGTGCAACCCAAAATAAAATAGAATTTATGCCGTTTAAAAGGCATATAATTTGTCAATCTTTAAGTGTTGCGTTTTGTAAAGAAATTTTAGAATGAAAGGAAAAATTATAAATTCTTTGTAAAATATTGTTCTGTGGAAGTGATGCAGAACTGAATTGGAACAGAATTAGAACTAAAATATAACTGAAATATAACTTAACTATTGTAAAATATTCTTCTGTGGAAGTGATGTAGAACTGAATTGAAACTGAACTAGAACTGAACCTAGATCTCAACCTAGATCTGAACTTGAACTGAACTAGAACTGAATTAGAACTGAACTAGAACTGAACTAGAACTGAACTAGAACTGAACTAGAACTGAACTAGAACTAAACTAGAACTGAACTAGAACTGAACTAGAACTGAACTAGAACTGAACTAGAACTGAACTAGAACTGAACTAGAACTGAACTAGAATTGAACTGCAACTGAACTAGAACTAGAACTGAACTGCAACTGAACTAGAACTGAAATGACCTGAAAGTAAACAGCTTTTAATTCACACGAGTTTTAATTTTGATCGATCGCTTTATTGCGAACACATGAACATTTCACCTCAAGCCTTTTAAAAATTAAATTATCTATAAAACATTATTTTAATCTTTAACTATTAATCAATTTATTAGCTCAACAATGTACAGAAAATAAGTATTTTATTATCATTGAAATCATTGAATTAATGTTTAAATAACTCATTAGTTGTTTAATTCAATCAAGTTGTAAGCAATTCAGAAGTGCAATATGGTTGATGTTAATGAATGGTGTTTCATTTATAAAATTAAAATTTATTTTGTTTAACAACATTTTTATTTAAAACCGCCCACCTATTTAACAAAATAAAATATTTTATAGAATTTTCAACTTTTAATAATGGTGATAAAGTTGTTTTTGTCGCTTTGTTTTTCTACTTTAAAAATAAACGTCATATTTTTTTAAGTTTTTTTTTTTTTGATAACAGTTGTGGAAAGGAATTGAATGTATGTTTTACAATTGTTTTAGACTTTCCTTTTTGAAAATGATTGTAGAATTTAGGCAAATTTAACTATTTTGAAATTGCTTCTGATCTTAAACTATTACTTTTGAATTAATATTAAAATGGATTAAAAGTCGAACGCATTCCTTTAAATATCTGCTTCATTTAGTTTTTATATATTTTTCAAGTTCAAAATAACAAAAAATCTAAAAATCTATTATATGGCGGCGGTTACCAAATAAGAGTACAATTCTATTCAATTATAGTTTTATATTTTGTGGGTTTCAAAAAAACATTTCATTTCTATTTCTCTTTGTCACTGCAGAAACACCACACGGAAGCTTAAGCCTCCAGCTCTGTATATTTAGCAAACAACTGAAACTGTACAAAAACAAAAACACAAAAAAGATTCTGCTAAATCAACCTCTGGTTCCGTCCCGCTTTAAATATTAAACTACACGTACAACTGAAGTGAAATAAAAGTAAAATTTTTGTGTGTGGGTTTCCAAGTTGTTATTTCCATAATTTACATTGCATGAAACAGCGAATACAACAGAAATTTTATTTCAAATGCCATAAATTAAAATTAATACTTAAAATATCAAAAAATCAGCAGGTTGTATGAATTAAATATTCTATTCTATTTTGCATTTGTTGTCTAAATCTGTTTCTCATTATACGCTATCGGACTTAGATCGCCAACGATGGCTACGTCATATTAATACGGTTTTGCGGGCATAAGTTCGGTTTCAAAGTTTAATTAATAGAGCGTCTAGCTTTGTTTTCTCAATCTGTTTGTTTGTGCTTTTTATAAAAAAGTCCACTTTGTTGTATGTATTTCAATAATCAATTGTAATCAGTTTTATTTATTTTTATAAATATATAATTTGTATATTTCTTTTCTTATTTGCACAAGAATTAAATTTAATTTAATAATTATTTACTATGAATAAGTGTATTTTTAATATCATATTAAATAATAATGATTTCTTTTACTTTGTATTTATTTCTATATATTTTTTATATTGACAATAAGAGCCAGAGGTTCTTAAATATATTATGATGGTACCATAATGTTCGAAATGTGCTGAACAAGAATTTGAGAAGACAAGAACTAGAACAGAACCAAAACAGCAGTAGAACAGAACTAGAACAGAATCAAAACAGCAGTAGAACAGAACTAGAACAGATCTAGAACAGAACTAGAACAGAACTAGAACAGAACTAGAACAGAACTAGAACAGAACTAGAACAGAACTAGAACAGAACTAGAACA
>NC_060950.1:16814959-16816443 GCF_022045245.1 Lucilia cuprina
CCACTTTAGTGCCTTTTTGAAGAAAGGCACCATGAGCAAAATTTTCCGCGTTTGGCACACCAAAAAGCACCGCAAATAGTGCTCAAAGCACTAAGTTGGCAACACTGCTTGAATACCAAGCGAGTGAGTAAGAAAGCTTATGGAAGAAGAGAATGTAAAATACTCTCTGTATGTTTAACAAACGTGTCTATAGCGGATGTTTTACACGTTCATGACCTTGAAAAATATATAAACAAATAAACCAAAACAAAATTTAATTATTCAACTTTATGGAACCGCCAAAATTTCATATCGACCATTGTTGATGTTATTTTAACTTTCATACATTTATTGTATATGAAATCGTTACGAAAATAACAAAAATCTTTAAATTAGTTTTTGTCTATATTAGTTTTATTTTAGGAAATAGTCATTAATGTCGCTAAAATTGGTTAAATACTTTTAAAAACAACATTGTTTTTATTTTCAAATATTTTTGCTAATTTTTTTTAAATATTGGCCATTAAACCAAGAAACACAAAACACACCTTTTATAAAAAAACTTTAAACTTTTAAAAAAAAAACTTTAAAAAGGTGTGTTTTTGGAATAACATGTTTGTTTAATTGTTTTATTGCTTGAGGTTTTTACTAAAAACTTATTAATATTTAACTTAAAAGTATTACCATTTGACTTTTGAACTTTAAAATTAAAAGAAAGAGTAAAATTAAAAAAAAATCCAAAAACGGAAACAATTTCAATAGTAAGTACTTCATTAAACTAAAAATTTAAACATGCAATATATAACCATCTGACCCATAAATTACACGTACAAATGTTAATTTTCTTAAATGAATTTTAAATTTATGAAATGAAAATGCTTTTCATTTTTACAGGAAATTCTTCATTTATTTGAAAAAAAAAAAAAATAAAAACATTAAAACCACTACAAAAGTGGTAAAAATATACTTTAGAGTAAATACACACATTATTGTGTCCAAAAATATCTTTAGAACAATGGAAAATTACTATTTAAGCAATTTTGAAAATAGAAATGAAAATAAACTGCATGAAACGTAAATGTTAATACTAAATATGCATTAAATAATAGTACTAAGATTTGGCCAACAATTCATATGCACTAAAGTAGAATTAAAGTTACTACACACTAATTAACACCAAAATGAGCAGAGTTGTAGGAATGGTCTTCTGAGAAGAATGTAATAATCATACAGGAAAGGGAACTGAGATGTTTCAGTAATGGTTGTTGTTCTGATCTAATTCTGTTCTAGTTATATTCTATTTTTGTTCTAGTTCAGTTCTAGTTCTGTTCTAGTTTTGTTCTAGTTTTGTTCTAGTTCTGTTCTAGTTCGTTTCTAGTTCAGTTCTAGTTCTGGTTTAGTTCTGGTTTAGTTCTGTTCTAGTTCTGTTCTAGTTCTGTTCTAGTTCTGTTCTAGTTCTGTTCTAGTTCTGTTCTAGTTCTGTTCTAGTTCTGTTCTAGTTCTGT
>NC_060950.1:16816543-16820390 GCF_022045245.1 Lucilia cuprina
AACTGAACTAGAACTGAACTAGAACTGAACTAGAACTGAACTAGAACTGAACTAGAACTGAACTAGAACTGAACTAGAACTGAACTAGAATTGAACTAGAACTGTACTGGAACTGAACTAGAACTGAACTAGAACTGAACTAGAACTAGAAATGAACTGGAATTGAAAATAAATATGTAAATTGGGTATATTTTTAAAAATCATAACTTGTTTAAAAAAAACTTAAATTGTAATAATCTTTTTAAATTCTAATAATCTTTTTACATATTTAATTAATTTCTCTAAATCCAAGAAAATTGAAAAATAAATTGTATTTCTAAATAAAAATTCCTCCGGTGTTCACTTAATACTGATTAAAATGTATTATATTCAAAATGTTAAATAAAAGTTATTAAGCAAAGTAGCAGCAAACGAAACAAATCTATTAAGGCTTATGATATAATTTATAAAAACGAATTATCCTTGTCAAAAAAAAGTATTTTTACGAAAAATGAAAAAATTTTGGAAAAAGCAACAACCTTGTCTGTTGCCTTAAATAAGAAAATAATATTTTATCAATGTCATAACAAGAAACCATCTACAAAACAATAAAAAACAAGACATTTCCTCCAAAACAAAAAACAACTGAATTTTCTTTCATGCTATTCCTCTGCCGTTGTAATCATCAGTCATACGGGTAAATACTCTTGTACATACTTATCTCACTCGTTGTACTTAATTTATTAACACAAAAATACTTGAATATATCCTGTAATTTTCCCTTAATCGTATGGAAATCTAGAAAGGGGCAGAGTTAGAGTATTTTTTTTTCCATTTGACTTACAAAGGAAAACTCACTGTTGAAATTTTTGTATAAATTGCGTTTAATGAGTGGAACATTTGCCGTTTAAGGTTGTTTTTCTTTCTTACGTAGAAATAAAATAATATTATTAAGAAACATGGCCTTGTTTACCAAAGTTGTCGGAAAAAAACTAACAACCAACATTACATCAATTGCCCAAAAACGTAGAAAAGTTAGGAAGTTAGAACTTTTCATATATACATCATGGATGAGCTCGAAACTGAACATTAAATAACTGCTCTAATTTTTATATGCCAACTGTAAGTAATTTTTAAGAATTTTTTAGGCCGGTTAAAGTGTATGAACAATAAGAAAATTTAAGAACTAAAACACAACTAAAACAGAACTAGAACAAAACAAGTAATATTTCTATATTCGGCTGGGCCGAATCTTATATACCCTTCACCAAGTATGTTTTAAAAACAGTTTTTATTTATTTTGTATCTCTGCACACATGTCACACATAAAATACACACAAACAAATATAAACTGTAGCAGAAAGAAATATTAACCGTTGTACTGTAATACCACCGTCAAACTGTATTACCACCCTCAAACAAATATGAGCTGTATTACCAACATATTACTGCTTGTAATACCCTTTACCTTCGTTAGAACAGAACAGCAACCAAACATACAAAAAAAAATACACAGCTGAATAAAACCAAATACATCTCCACACGCACATGTATATCTTTATCCAATTCACAGTGTTGTTGTTGCTTTTTTAACATGAAAAAAATGTGGCTTTTTTGATGAAATTTTCAGAGGTTGTCTCGGATTTTTGCTCATATCTCCGTTATTTATAAACCGATTTTGCTGATTTTAAATAGCGATCTTCTCGAAAGCATGTCTAACTGAATTATTGAAGATTCGAATCTCGCCGATATCTGGGGACCTCTAAAAACTGATTTCAACAGACAGATGGACATGGCTTAATCGACTCCGCTATCTATAAGGATCCAGAATATATATACTTTATAGGGTCGGAAAATTACATTATAGAATTTACAAACGGAATGACAAACGTATATACATATACCCTTCTCACAAAGGGGAAGGGTATAACTAGAACAAAACTAGAACAAAACTAGAACAGAACTAGAACAGAACTAGAACAGAACTAGAACAGAACTAGAACAGAACTAGAACAAAACAAGAACAAAACTAGAACAGAACTAGAACAGAACTAGAACAGAACTAGAACAGAACTAGAACAGAACTAGAACAGAACTAGAACAGAACTAGAACAGAACTAGAACAGTACTAGAACAGTACTAGAACTAAACTAGAACAGAACTAGAACTAAACTAGAACTGAATTAGAGCAGAAAAAACACTAATTAGGAAATCAAAAATTTCCAAATCCGAACTTCTTTTCAATTGAATATATGATGAAAATGTTATCTGATGTGAAGATCTGTTAATGTAGTGTATTTTCCAAGCCATTATTTAAAGTATATTTTTAATACATGAACTTTAGGCATTAACAGCCAGGTGTTGAAGATTAACATCTAGATAAATTAAATGTTTAATGATGTAAAAAATGTTTAAAAGTACTTACATTGTATATTTTTCTTAATCGCAATTTAAATTTTTCTCGTGTTTTCAGTACTTTATTTAACAGTTAAATAAAAAAAATTTGAACTGTAAAGAGAACAAGAAAATATACATAAAATTAATTAAAACAAAATTTGTTAGTGGAGAAAAAAACAATTTAATTAAATTTACAAATAATAATAAAAAAAGAAAAACAAACAAATGATTAAAATTGTAATCGCTTAGTTGGGCAAGGAGGGGGGGAATCGAGAAATGAATGAGTAATTTACAAACAATCTTAAATTTAAAAGTTTGCTTTTCTTTTAATGACGTAATTTTCCCACATTTTTATTTTTTTATTAGAGCCTTTAAGTAAGAGTATGTGTTATTATTATCAATATATAAGTTTTTTTCTATTTTATTTTTTTTTTTCTTATTTAATGTATATTGTCATTGACTTGGATTTTTATTACAGTTGAGATACAATTTTCATATCTTTTCTGTTGTTGTCTATTGAAGTGACGAAAATTGTAGGAAAATGATGATTTTTTAAGTGGAAAGAAAATATGAAAAATATACTTAATGTTATGCAGACAATTTTAAGATGAATTTCTTTAAATTCTTCAAAATCTAAAAAATTTCTTAAATTATAAAATTCTTTTGTTTAAGCTTTAAAGCTTCCAAGTAAGCATTTACTCAGTCTTAAAGTAAGCAGTTGGTAAGCATAAAGTAAATGTTTGCTGGGTTATTTGCTTGATATTTTAGTGTGAATATAACCAACAACTGAAAATGTTCATTGTTTTTGCTTTTGTTGTGGAGAAAGTAACTTTAACAGCATTGGATGGTTTTGGTTATTTCTGCTGATGGTGGCTGACAATGGCGATGACGACGACGATGATGATGACAAATAAATTAATTCTTGTTTGCATAATAAGCAGTTTTACATTCACCAACCAAACATACACAAAACTTACATATAACTATTGCGAATAGCAAAAATTTTCCCCTAAGCAGTCAAAATTTACGACAATTTCTCAATTTTTAACAGCAGCAAAAAAACCAAAATTTATTTCTTTACCAAAATCAAAAACAGAAATCTCGAACCAGAAAACAATTTAAATTTATTTTCATTGAATAATAATGATTTGTTACTGGTTTATTTATTTAAACAAATCAATATAAGTTAAATAATAACAAAAGTTTTGATCCACATTTCAAATTTGTTGAACTTTTCATTAACAAAGTTTTGTTTTCAATATTTTTAGATTATGGAAAATGGATTTAGAAAAGTTAAATTGAACTAGAACTGAATTAAAAGAAGTAGTGAGGTAAAGAATTAAAACTTGTAGTGAGCTAGAATTGAACTAAAACTGAACTAGAACTGAACTAGAACTGAACTAGAACTGAACTAGAACTGAACTAGAACTGAACTAGAACTGAACAAGAACTGAACTAGAACTGAACTAGA
>NC_060950.1:16820490-16832117 GCF_022045245.1 Lucilia cuprina
CAGTTCTAGTTCAGTTCTAGTTCAGTTCTAGTTCAGTTCTAGTTCAGTTCTAGTTCAGTTCTAGTTCAGTTCTAGTTCAGTTCTAGTACAGTTCTAGTTCAATTCTAGATCAGTTCTAGTTCAGTTCTAGTTCGGTTGTAGTTAAGTTCTAGTTCAGTTCTAGTTCAGTTCAAGTGGATCAATTTTAACAGTTCGATTCAAGTTTATGTCTTATTCAATTCTAGCTTTTTCAGTTCTATTTCAGTTCTAATTTAATTCTTGTTCAAGTAATGAGCAAACACAGTTCCATTATTTTTGAAAATGTTTCATCTACTTGTTCTTCTTACAACTGCCAAAATTCTTCTTTTGAACTTTAAATATCTTTCTATTTTACCTTCAAAACTTATTTGATTGCACTTTTGTAAGGATTGTGTTAGTATATCGAATGTTTGAGTACAATTCCCGAAACAACAATTCAATCAAATAATACACCAGCTCCAACTATTTTTCATTTTATTATTTTATATTTTAAATTGCTTTTTTTCAAATTTATGTTTATTTTGGTTCTGGTTTTTGTTTTCTTTCATCAGCTAGAAACATTTTTTCAAATGAAGCTTTAGTTTATATGTTCTTTTTTCGGTTTCTTTATATTTTTTTTATTTTAATAGACTTTTGGCATGTTCTTTTGCTGCTAGTAGTTGGTAAGTGTCATTCTTTATTTTCATCTGCTACACCGGTCGTAAAAGTAAATTTACATTCATTGCCTGCCAGCCACCATTGACTATTTTATCCAATAATCGATTTGAACTAAAATGAATAGAATTGAACAGACAGCAGTGTTCTGCTGCTGCTGCTCTCTTTACGAAATTGAGTATTTGTAGAGCAGCTATACTCTAATGGATTTCGGATGGTGCCACATTGTTGCAGTTGTGTAGTTAGTATAAAGTGCTTGTGTGGGTGGGTGTTCAGTGTGGGGTTTCAGTTACAAAATAATGCACATATAGTTTTAATATGCTTGGGGTTTTGATTGTCAAATTAACATTAGTTATATTTAAACATTAATATTTTCATAAACTAAAAAGTAACTTTTTGTGTTGGGTGAGTAAAAATTGTGAATACAAGTTTTAGAAAAAAAAACATTGAAGGAAGGACAATCGCCTGTTAACTTGTTTTCCATTCCTTAACATTTGCTTCCTACAGGAAATTGTCACGGAACTAGTTGCGTATGTTGAGGCTTAGTTGATAGCTATTGGCTAAAGTGTTGATATGTTTTAGTAGTCACGTACATAATAACTATGTTAATCCACAGACCCCTTAATGAATTTAAAAGATCGGTTAAAATTAAAATATAGAAAAACCACAAATCAAATTGTGATTTATATTATTGGTTCCATTGTCTAGCAGACCAGTAATACTTTGATCATATTTAACGTTTACTTTTTTTGCATACTCAGCTGTTTCTGAATGGGTCCTAAACCCTTTTTCCCCTATGGATCCGCGCCCGGCCACAAGCATCTTATGGCATGACCCTGATCAGGCAATATGAGAAATCTCTATGCGAAATTGAACGTACGGATTTAGACGAATGTAGACGAATGGAGCACTTACTTTGCCATTGCCCTGACCATTCGTTGAAGTTAGATCGTGGGAGTGATGTTATTCGGGAAATAACATTCCTCACTAACACTTATTGGAAACGTTTTAAGAATTAAGCCCAGAAAACAGACCCGATAGTGACCTAACCTAATCTGCTTAAACATGATATTAACTACATCTGTTTTTGTTAAAAAAACACTGCTGAGAACTTGCTGCTTTAGAGAGATTTTTCTAATGGTTATTTCTGCAAAGTTTTTACTATGAATTTATAAATATTTAACAAATCGTAATTAATATTCATAATATTTTGCACTTGTTTTCATATACAAAAGTTCATTTGTCTAATTACTTTTCTAGTTGCAATGTTAATTAAGTAATTAATGGAATTTGATCTAAAATAAGCAAAATTTTTAATTAAACATTTACTTAAGCTAATAAATGTTTAGTAGACCATTAAGAATTATTATATATGGTCTAGTACATTTATGGTGAAATGACAACGTTTGCAACAAAAAACTCTTCTTGAGAATTTTACTAGAAGCAACTAAAATGTTAAAGGCCATATTCTATCATTTTCACTATTACAAACATCTTCTTATATATGTATGTTTAAATAACGTTTCTATGATTTTTGATAAAAATGTTTTGTTAACAAATCTTTTGATAAATAAAACTAAAGAAAATAAGCTTTAAACAATACAATATGCAATTAAAAGTTTATTTTAATAAAGTTTAAAATAAGTAAAATAAAGAACAACTAAAATAGCTTTTTAACATGAAACCTTAAAGAAAATTTGATACTATTCTAGATGACAGAGATGGGAACAGTTTATTATTATTTTTTTAATTTATATTTAACAACGTATAAAATTTTAGATTTGTTCTACTTGAGTTCTAATTTAGATTAAGTCTAGATCAATTCGAGTTTAATTTTAGTTCAGTTCTGGGTTCGATCTAGTTTCATTCTCGTTTAGTTCTAGTTCTGTTCTGGTTCTGTTCTAGTTATGTTCTAGTTCAGTTCTAGTTCAGTTCTAGTTCAGTTCTAGTTCAGTTCTAGTTCAGTTCTAGTTCAGTTCTAGTTCAGTTCTAGTTCAGTTCTAGTTCAGTTTTAGTTCTGTTCTAGTTCTGTTCTAGCTCAGTTCTAGCTCAGTTCTAGTTCAGTTCTAGTTTAATTCTAGTTCAGTTCTAGTTCAGTTCTAGTTCAGTTCTAGTTCAGTTCTAGTTCAGTTCTAGTTCAGTTCTAGTTCAGTTCTAGTTCAGTTCTAGTTCAGTTCTAGTTCAGTTCTAGTTCAGTTCTAGTTCAGTTCTAGTTCAGTTCTAGTTCAGTTCTAGTTCAGTTCTAGTTCAGTTCTAGTTCAGTTCTAGTTCAGTTCTAGTTCAGTTCTAGTTCAGTTCTAGTTCAGTTCTAGTTCAGTTCTAGTCAGTTCTAGTCAGTTCTAGTTCAGTTCTAGTTCAGTTCTAGTTCAGTTCTAGTTCAGTTCTAGTTCAGTTCTAGTTCAGTTCTAGTACAGTTCTAGTTCAGTTCTAGTTCAGTTCTAGTTCAGTTCTAGTTCAGTTCTAGTTCAGTTCTAGTTCAGTTCTAGTTCAGTTCTAGTTCAGTTCTAGTTCAGTTCTAGTTCAGTTCTAGTTCAGTTTTAGTTCAGTTCTAGTTCAGTTCTAGTTCAGTTCTAGTTCAGTTCTAGTTCAGTTCTAGTTCAGTTCTAGTTCAGTTCTAGTTCAGTTCTAGTTCAGTTCTAGTTCAGTTCTAGTTCAGTTCTAGTTTAGTTCTAGTTCAGTTCTAGTTCAGTTCTAGTTCAGTTCTAGTTCAGTTCTAGTTCAGTTCTAGTTCAGTTCTAGTTCAGTTCTAGTTCAGTTCTAGTTCAGTTCTAGTTCAGTTCTAGTTCAGTTCTAGTTCAGTTCTAGTTCAGCTCTAGTTCAGTTCTAGTTCAGTTCTAGTTCAGTTCTAGTTCAGTTCTAGTTCAGTTCTAGTTCAGTTCTAGTTCAGTTCTAGTTCAGTTCTAGTTCAGTTCTAGTTCAGTTCTAGTTCAGTTCTAGTTCAGTTCTAGTTCAGTTCTAGTTCAGTTCTAGTTCAGTTCTAGTTCAGTTCTAGTTCAGTTCTAGTTCTAGTTCAGTTCTAGTTCCGTTCTAGTTCCGTTCTAGTTCCGTTCTAGTTCAGATCTAGTTCAGTTCTAGTTCAGTTCAGTTCTAGTTCAGTTCCAGTTCATTTCTAGTTCAGTTCTAGTTCAGTTCTAGTTCAGTTCTAGTTCAGTTCTAGTTCAGTTCTAGTTCAGTTCTAGTTCAGTTCTAGTTCAGTTCTAGTTCAGTTCTAGTTCAGTTCTAGTTCAGTTCTAGTTCAGTTCTAGTTCAGTTCTAGTTCAGTTCTAGTTCAGTTCTAGTTCAGTTCTAGTTCAGTTCTAGTTCAGTTCTAGTTCAGTTCTAGTTCAGTTCAGTTCTAGTTCAGTTCTAGTTCAGTTCTAGTTCAGTTCTAGTTCAGTTCTAGTTCAGTTCTAGTTCAGTTCTAGTTCAGTTCTAGTTCAGTTCTAGTTCAGTTCTAGTTCAGTTCTAGTTCAGTTCTAGTTCAGTTCTAGTTCAGTTCTAGTTCAGTTCTAGTTCAGTTCTAGTTCAGTTCTAGTTCAGTTCTAGTTCATTTCTATTTCAGTTCTAGTTTATTTCTATTTCAGTTCTAGTTCAGTTCTATAGCAATTCTAGATCTCAGCTCTAGGTCCGTTTTGATCCTGTTCTCGTTCAGTTCGAGATAGTAAATTTTGAAAAGTCCGCGAACGATCTACGTATCTCTATTTTTTAGCACATAAAATGTCTATAATTTTCACCTAAAACTGTGTATGTACTTCTAAATATGTATGTCTATAAAAACTACTACATGTTTGCTGTTGAAGGTACAGAAACAAACAGCAACAACAATAGAATGACATAAAAACTAAATGCTAGAAAAAACCTTAAACACAATTTAACGTCAAAATCATTCGAGTGTAAAATAAATAACAAACCCAACCATTATTATTTTTTTTATAATATTTAACACAATGACACCAACAACAACAAAATTAGAAATCATCTAAACCAAAGAACAAATAAATTTAGAAAGAAAACAAAATCTATAGAAAAATATTCAAATAATTTTGAAAATGAATGTTAGAAAATTTGAACAATTTTTTAAACTGTTTAATAAGCAATTTTTTTATATATACGATATTATAAAATTTTATCGGTGTAATAAATTAATTCTATAAATACGTATTTATAATTTTATAACGAACCATTGACCCTTTTTGGTATATTATTCATTTGGACATATCAATTCTCAGTGAATGCCATTTGCACCAAACAATATTGTATAATTTCAAAACTGAATCATAATATTGTTTATATGTTTAAGTTAACTTGCCATTTTTCATAATCTCTCTCCCATTTTGAACAACTAAAATTAGTAACAACTTTTTTTCTACGATTTTGTTTATTACTTTTCAAATTCATATATTTAAATATCAATTAAACACACATTTTAACAAATACTCATCGTATGTAAATATGTATGTACCTTTTCATGTATAAATAATTCATAAATACCATTTATGAAAGTGTTGTTTATTGTTTATATTTATTTTTTATATAATTTCTCGCTACAATTCATTCAATTTGTTTTAGTGGGTTGTGAATTGATTGATGGAAGTGCTGCCAGATGATTGTAAAAGAATGCTTAGTAAAAAAAAGATTTGCAATTTTAATGAAGATATAAGTTTTTAAGTTTTTTAATTGTAATAAAACATTTACGAAATATAAAGTCAGGAGCTATAAAATATAGTCTGGACTAGAAACAGTAGTCTTGTCAATAGATTATAGTCTGGACCAAGGATCATAGACTATTGTCTGGTGTGATGGAGTGGACTATAGTTCAGTTCTAGTTCAGTTCTAGTTCAGTTCTAGTTCAGTTCTAGTTCAGTTCTAGTTCAGTTCTAGTTCAGTTCTAGTTCAGTTCTAGTTCAGTTCTAGTTCAGTTCTAGTTCAGTTCTAGTTCAGTTCTAGTTCAGTTCTAGTTCAGTTCTAGTTCAATTCTAGTTCAGTTGTTGTTCAGTTCTAATTCTGTTCTACTAGTTTAGTACTACTTCGAGTTCATTTTTACTTAGTTCTAGTTCAGTTCTATTTCGGTTCTTACTCATTTCTAGTACGGCTATAGTTCAAACTCAGCTCAAGTCTGGTTCATTTGCAGATTGTGTTGTCAACAACCAACTCCATTCAAAGAATCCTTTAATTATTATCTTATTTATAAAAAACTCGTTTTAAGCTTAATAAATTTAGAAAAAATATATCATTTAAAGTTTAAACAAGTTGTTCTCTCTTCCCCTTTTGGGTCTCATTTACGCCTGTTTTATGAAATTTTCAATTACGCTTAAACCTTCCTTTTATAATTTAATATCAAAGCCAACCAACAACAAAAAACCTGCTAAACCTAACAGTATCACTCCGAAAACATAATAAAATTTAAATTTCAAGAATTACAGACACTTCTGTTATACTATTTTCCTATTTTCAACTCACAAACATAAAAAATGTTTTGGGGAAATAAGCTTCGTTAGATGATGAAAATTTTTGTTGCGTTTTCGTGCATTAATGTTGTCGTCAACGTCTACAATGGCTGTTGCATTTTGTTAAAGTTTTTTTTTCTATTTCGAAAGTTTTTGACACCTCTCTCTCCCACTTGCTCTCATTCTCTCTCTGTCCTTCGTTTTAGCGTACGACTATTTAATGCACAATTTTATGCGTTTTTTCTTCTTGTTCTTTTATTAACTTGAATGTGCAACAAAGTATAGAAGATTTGTATGAGAGTTTCAGGCGGTAAATGGATGTTAGATGGTTGCAGAGGATTTTTAAGTATTTACACTGATTCCCGCAAGATATAAATAAAAATTATTACAGAGATTATTATATAATTTAAAAATTACTTGTTTTTAATAAGAATTTTCATTTTGAATTGTAAATTTAAGAAAAGAATTTTTTTTGAATTTGTTAATTTTCTAAATTGAAATGGTGTAATATGCCTGAATAGATTTAAGTACTAAACGATGTCACTCTTTACAAATGCATTTGTATCTAAATACATACAAAAAAATATACAGAAAATAATGGCGCCAGTAAAAAAATCAGTTCTAAGAAGAAGTAGGTTTGTGTTGAGAATGAACATTTTTGTGACTTAATTTTAAAAATAACCTGATTATTAAATAAAAATCTTCTAATTTGGATCTGTGTTCTGATGTGCAATAAATCATCAACTAGATTTCGAACGCATTATGTGACTCGTATTATGTGACTCGCCGATGCAAAATTATCGGCGGCGGCGGCTTAATATAGAAAATATCGGTGGCAGCTACCTTATCGGTCGAATTTAACCTTTTCTGCAGCATCCTGCATTTCGATTCGACTCTCCGCCACATAAACAATAACTTACAAAAACGTAACGTGCAGAATACACAGAATCGTAAAGCATTGAAATGGAATTGCTTCTTCTTATTCTTACGATTTATTTTTTTTTTTTTTTTGAACACCTTTTTTCGATCATTGCGTAACTGAATGCGAAAACGTAATCGAAATGCAGAATAGGGGTGATGTATATAGTCTGTTATATAGAAACCTGTCTCTATATAAGTGTGGCAACTCTTATTAATTTGCAATAAGAATTTAAAATAGTGGCAACTCCGTTCTAATTGGTGAAATTATTTTGCCATTCCAATCTTTATTAGCGACTTCGTTTAAGCAGGCTTAGCTTTTGAGCCGAAAGAAGTCGGCTGCTGCGCGTCTTGCAAAATATTACCAGCGGCCAGTCGCCGCCAATTTGAGCCGCTTCGGCTTGTATCCCTACTCGTGGATTGGATAACAGGAACACTTAGTACTATTCCAAAACACTGCTAACAATCCTACACTGGTTAGGATAGTCAAGGTATATATTTTGATTCAGTTTAAGTAAAACCTTTACTCTTTTATGAATCGAGGATTTCTTTTTCTTTCAATGACTCTATTTAACCAAAAATCTTAAAACGATTTTGCGTTTAGCAAAGCTAAAGTGAAATATATATATATTATTATTTTTTCTCGCAGTGTGTTTAAAGAAATGCAACTCTGACTGCAATCTGACAAGTGTTGCTTGCACTGCAATTATAATTGCATGTGTAGTTTACAATCCTACTGGAATTGTGAATAAAATAACAGTGGCTATAACAAAAAAAAAAAGCATTATTCTTGAAACACTCTCATCATATGCAATATATTTTATACATTTTGAATGTATTAAATAAAAATAAAAGAAATTACAAAAAAAGCAAAAGAAAAATTATATAAAACACAACACATGAAAAGGTTTAAAAGAGGTTTCTTCAATTTCTTTATTTTAACAATAATTTCTATAAAAAAATAGAAGGGTTGTTGTGACAAATAATAAAAAACTAAAATAAAAAAATTTTTGCGTAATAAAATGTTTTTGTTTAACAAAGTTGCTTTTGTTTTACAACTTTTTTTTGGTATACATAAGTTTTAACGAGCCGCATGAATGATGTTTTTAGTTTTTTTTTGGTTGGACTGATATTATTTTATGGGGCTTTTTTTTTGGGCATTAATTTTGTGTTAAAAATAATATACATATAAAAAAACTCAATTGCTATAATACAAAAATATTGTTTTGTTTATTGTACTTTAGTTCTAGTTCACATTTATTTCAGTCTAGTTAATTTCTAGTTTGGTTATTATTCAGTTCTAATTCACATCCAGTTCTAACTCTAGTTCAGATCTAGTATTGTTCTAGTTCAGTTCTAGTTCACATACAGTTCTAACTCTAGTGCAGATCTATTATTGTTCTAGTTCAGTTCTAGTTCAGTTCCAGTTCAGTTCTAGTTCAGTTGTAGTTCAGTTCTAGTTCAGGTCTAGTTCAGTTCTAGTTCAGTTCTAGTTCAGTTCTAGTTCAGTTCTAGTTCAGTTCTAGTTCAGTTCTAGTTCAGTTCTAGTTCAGTTCTAGTTCAGTTCTAGTTCAGTTCTAGTTCAGTTCTAGTTCTAGTTCAGTTCTAGTTCAGTTCTAGTTCAGTTATAGTTTAGTTCTAGTTCAGTTCTAGTTCAGTTCTAGTTCAGTTCTAGTTCAGTTCTAGTTCAGTTCTAGTTCAGTTCTAGTTCAGTTCTAGTTCAGTTCTAGTTCAGTTCTAGTTCAGTTCTAGTTCAGTTCTAGTTCAGTTCTAGTTCAGTTCTAGTTCAGTTCTAGTTCAGTTCTAGTTCAGTTCTAGTTCAGTTCTAGTTCAGTTCTAGTTCAGTTCTAGTTCAGTTCTAGTTCAGTTCTAGTTCAGTTCTAGTTCAGTTCTAGTTCAGTTCTAGTTCAGTTCTAGTTCAGTTCTAGTTCAGTTCTAGTTCAGTTCTAGTTCAGTTCTAGTTCAGTTCTAGTTCAGTTCTAGTTCAGTTCTAGTTCAGTTCTAGTTCAGTTCTAGTTCAGTTCTAGTTCAGTTCTAGTTCAGTTCTAGTTCAGTTCTAGTTCAGTTCTAGTTCAGTTCTAGTTCAGTTCTAGTTCAGTTCTAGTTCAGTTCTAGTTCAGTTCTAGTTCAGTTCTAGTTCAGTTCTAGTTCAGTTCTAGTTCAGTTCTAGTTCAGTTCTAGTTCAGTTCTAGTTCAGTTCTAGTTCAGTTCTAGTTCAGTTCTAGTTCAGTTCTAGTTCAGTTCTAGTTCAGTTCTAGTTCAGTTCTAGTTCAGTTCTAGTTCAGTTCTAGTTCAGTTCTAGTTCAGTTCTAGTTCAGTTCTAGTTCAGTTCTAGTTCAGTTCTAGTTCAGTTCTAGTTCAGTTCTAGTTCAGTTCTAGTTCAGTTTAGTTCAGTTCTAGTTCAGTTCTAGTTCAGTTCTAGTTCAGTTCTAGTTCAGTTCTAGTTCAGTTCTAGTTCAGTTCTAGTTCAGTTCTAGTTCAGTTCTAGTTCAGTTCTAGTTCAGTTCTAGTTCAGTTCTAGTTCAGTTCTAGTTCAGTTCTAGTTCAGTTCTAGTTCAGTTCTAGTTCAGTTCTAGTTCAGTTCTAGTTCAGTTCTAGTTCAGTTCTAGTTCAGTTCTAGTTCAGTTCTAGTTCAGTTCTAGTTCAGTTCTAGTTCAGTTCTAGTTCAGTTCTAGTTCAGTTCTAGTTCAGTTCTAGTTCAGTTCTAGTTCAGTTCTAGTTCAGTTCTAGTTCAGTTCTAGTTCAGTTCTAGTTCAGTTCTAGTTCAGTTCTAGTTCAGTTCTAGTTCAGTTCTAGTTCAGTTCTAGTTCAGTTCTAGTTCAGTTCTAGTTCAGTTCTAGTTCAGTTCTAGTTAGTTCAGTTCTAGTTCAGTTCTAGTTCAGTTCTAGTTGAGTTCTAGTTGAGTTCTAGTTGAGTTCTAGTTGAGTTCTAGTTGAGTTCTAGTTGAGTTCTAGTTGAGTTCTAGTTCAGTTTTAGTTCAGTTCTAGTTGAGTTCTAGTTGAGTTCTAGTTGAGTTCTAGTTCAGTTTTAGTTCAGTTCTAGTTCAGTTCTAGTTTAGTTCTAGTTCAGTTCTAGTTCAATTCTAGTTCAGTTCTAGTTCAGTTCTAGTTCAGTTCTAGTTCAGTTCTAGTTCAGTTTTAGTTCAGTTGTACTTGATGGATGTACCAAGGTGTATATTTTCACTTTCAAGCAACAATTGTATCTAATTAATAACCGCATCACACTCTCTCATCATTTTACAGCAATAGCCCGGGGCATAACAGGAAAAATACCTGGCGAAATGTGGCAGGAAGGAAGGCAGAAACAGAACTAAAAATTAAACCAAAGTGATAAACAATCATAATATTTTTTGAATAAATGCCAAAATTTTATGCGGTGTGGTGCATTTGTAAAAATAATATCAACTGCAAAAAATAATTCAAATAGAAAAAAATCAAAGAGCAATAACAAAATTAAAAACTATAAAGGTGAAATAGAACATCAAGATACAAATACCAACAAAACATGTATAGAAATTGCCACCAAATGTTGCACAAAAACTAAACATTGCAGATATAAAAGAACTAATTAAAACATTTTCTATATTGTTTTGTACATTTTTTCACAAATCAAAGCAATTAAAATAAATTTAATAAATTTCACCACAAACAAATATAGTTTTTCATTTAAGGTAAAAACTTAAAGGGGGTACGAATCTAAAAATTTTATATTATGATAAAAACAAATATTTTATATTGTAGATTTTAAATGAGGTTCAATGACTTGACAATTGTTAGATAATTTTTGTTTTTTTTTCCTGTAGATATTTATAATAATTCAAGATCCTAAAACTGCTGATGTTTTTTTCTTGTTATTTTTTATTGTATCTTTTTTTGTGCATTATTTTTTATGGATTTTTTCTCGGTTCATTGTGTGTTTGTGACTTTTACATGGTTGTTATTTTCTAAACTAAAAATAGATAATGTATTTTTTCCAAGATAAATGACAAAAAATAAAAAAATTCTCATGTATGCAGACATTTTTTAACAAAAAAAAAAAAAAATACACAGATTTTATTTTTGATTTGTCATGTAGTTATAGAACGATAGATTCATTCATTCAGCATCGGAAACATATTAAAAAATATGCTTTATAAAGACACATCAAAAATGAACGGAAATGTTTATGTTAAGGTGAGAATGTATTTTATTATTCTATTAAAATTTTTATAAAATATTTTAAAAATATATAACTATGCTTTTAAAAAAATATATATAAAATCATTGGCATTACTATGTATGAAGTAATTAGGTTTTTAATCTAAGGAAATGAGGATCAGTTAAATAGTTTTGTAAACTGCTCCAGCAATTATTTTCAATTTGAAAAGAATTTTTCATTAAATTTCTTTATAGAAAACTTTTGACGTTTTTTCCCTTCCATAGAATATATTCTATTAAAATTAAAAAAATATATTTGAATTTTCTTTCTAGATCAGTTTTAGTTCAATTCTAGAACTCTTCTGGGTCATTTCTAGTTCAGTTCTATTTCAGTTCTAGTTCAGTTCTAGTTCAGTTCTAGTTCAGTTCTAGTTCAGTTCTAGTTCAGTTCTAGTTCAGTTCTAGTTCAGTTCTA
>NC_060950.1:16832217-16854054 GCF_022045245.1 Lucilia cuprina
AACTGAACTAGAACTGAACTAGAACTGAACTAGAACTGAACTAGAACTGAACTAGAACTGAACTAGAACTGAACTAGAACTGAACTAGAACTGAACTAGGACTGAAATTATTCTTGAACTGAAATAGAACTGAACAAAAAATTAACATAAATACTTATATACTTCTCCATCCGCGTTATTTACTTATTGACGTAATGTAAAGGTGTATAAAGTCCTCTGACTCTAAGCCAGTGAAATTATTTCACCTTTTATTTATTTTCTCTTTTAAATACTTATACAAGTTTTACTAGTATTTTATGCAAATTTGTAAAATGTTTTTTTTTTGTGATTTTCTAATAATCAGATTTTAAAGGTATTTAAAACCAAACTTCCTTCTAATAGCAACCTTGAAAAGAGTATTTCATTTACGTATTAAGTTTTTTGTTTTACTTTTTTATATATGTATATATTTTTTTTAGTTAAAACCTTATCTTGGTGAACTTTTAACATTTCTTTTGACACATTTTACTTTTTTTCCGGTCACATTCAACATACAATACGACTATGTGGTCAACGTAGTAAAACGGTAGATGATGACCACAACAAACATACTATATCGAATTTTGTTGTATTTTTATTACTTGATTATTTTATAGGCATGCAGTTTTTTTTCGAAGGGTTTCCAGAAAAAAATTATATTAAATGGTTTACACTACCACCAGCTTGACTTTAAAGTTATGTAATATCAGACCTATTAAAAGATTTTCTTCGGTCTGGAAGCGATAAAACTAAAGCACAATTTTATAGTTTATTTCAGCAGTAACGTAGTCAAAAAGTTGATTTAGAATCTGAGCAAAATCTTTCCGATATCCAATATCCAAAAGATTCTTGGATGATGCTATTTCACTTTCCTAATGAAGTCGTAAAGTGAGAGGTTACTCTAATTATTATGGGTTTTAACCCTTTTTTATATGATAGTGTGCATGATACCATGTTTATAATGTTATAGATACTAAACTGGAACTAAAATATTCGTAAGACATTATTTCTTCTTTTTAGCACGTTTAACTGAAAGAGACGTTTTAGATGGTATGTATGTCAATTGTTATAAATATTGAACTAAATGACTGACTGACGCGGTCTAGAATGTATAAAACACAAATACACACACCCTTCTCTTTAATGTTGGAAGTTATGATTCGTAAATGGATTTGATTTTTTATACCCTTCACCTTCACCGACCCTATAAAGTATATATATTCTGGATGCTTATAGATAGCGGAGTCGATTAAGCCATGTCCGTCTGTGTGTCTGTCTGTCTGTCTGTCTGTTGAAATCAGTTTTTAGAGGTCCCCAGATATCAACGAGATCCAAATCTTCAATAATTCAGTTAGACATGCTTTCGAGAAGATCGCTATTTAAAATCAGCAAAATTGGTCTATAAATAACGGAGATATGAGCAAAAATCCGAGACAACCTCTGAAAATTTCATCAAAAAAGACACATTTTTTTCATGCTTTGTTAAAAAAGCAACAACAACACTGTGAATTGGATAAAAATAATCATGTGCGTGTGGAGATGTATTTGGTTTTATTCAGCTGTGTATTTTTTTGCATTTTTGGATGCTCTTCTGTTCTCACGAAAGTGAAGGGTATAACAAGAACAAGGAGATAAATCAGTAATATGTTGATAATACAGCTCATATTTGTTTGAGGGTGGTAATGCAGTTTGACGGTAGTATTACAGTACAACGGTTAATATTTCTTTCTGCTACAGTTTATATTTGTTATGTGTGACATGTGTGCGGAGATACAAAATAAATAAAAACAATTTTTTAAAACATACTTGGTGAAGGGTATATAAAATTCGGCACAGCCGAATATAGAAATATTACTTGTTTTTAAGAATATGTGTATGAGAGCGCTAGACAAAGCCAGAGGATATAGTCTGGTTTCTTATAACGATCGTATAAACATTGTCATATTGTCTAGTATCAAGCAATCAATCAATCTATCTATCTATCTATCTATCTATCTATCTATCTATCTATCTATCTATCTATCTATCTATCTATCTATCTATCTATCTATCTATTTATGTATCATCTATCTATCTATCTATCTATCTATCTATCTATCTATCTATCTATCTATCTATCTATCTATCTATCTATCTATCTATCTATCTATCTATCTATCTATCTATCTATCTATCCATCTATCTATCGATTTAAAGTTCGATAAAACTAAAAACTGTATTGCATCAAGTAGAGATATTGTATATCAAATGAAAGGTACTTCAAAAACCTTTTAAAATATATGCTCTACCCATGAGAGAGGGTCAATACCTCATTTGAAGAGTATCTAATATTCGTTATTTATTTAATTCCAATTCTACAAGTATTGCTCTATTAAATAATACATTATGTATTTGCGTTGACAAGTTTTCATACTTTACAGTTGATTTTGTTATTGGACATTCTCGTGTTTTTTTACTTTTGTATTTAAATTGAACTTTACAATTCTGATTTATGTCAAAAAATGTTTTATTCTTTTCCATAGCTTTAACAGCTTTTTTTCTTTTTGCCGTAGGTTTATAGTTTGTTTCTATGGTCAGTATTTTGTATTTTTTAGTTTAGTTTGCCGGAGTGACGTAACAATGTTTCCTGACATCACTGATTCTTGGCTGTTATTTGTGGCTTTAAGCATTTTGTTTTTGTTTTTCAACTTTTATAGGGTTTTAAGGGAAACAAATCAAAACTTTAAGTTTTTGTAGTGACTTATTATGCATAGTTGATTTAAAATAAACCTTATTTAATTTAAATACAACTTTTGATATTTTGAAATATTTGTAAACTTTAAGGTTGAACTTATAAGGAAAAAAATTAATTCTGCCAATTAATTTGTTTAATAGTTATTTTTTAGTACATTGGGAAGGGACTATGTGGTCAACATAATCCGAATTTGGTGGTTTTTCACCTGAAAGAAACTGCTTAATTTTAAAGCAAATAAATGTAATGTGTTGGCTGTTGTATTGTAAATATAATTTTTTATTTCTATTTAGTTTTTTTTGCTAAATTTTATTTACACTTTTTGGCAAAAAGTATTTAGGAATTATTTGTGTTTTGCTCTAAAAAGTAGCTGAGCGTCTAAAATTAAGGCTGTCTAAAAGACAGTGATCGACAAAAAGAGAACAGTGTCAAACAGATTCAATAAATTCAGTGCTGAAATGGTTTTTAATAAAAAAATAAAAATTTAGCTTAAGTTTCTTTTTAATGGTCAGCCGTCTCCTCATTTCTTTAGTTGCCGACCACTGTTTTCTTGTTCTTTTTTTTGTCTTTCTATAAACTTAAATCCATATTATACTCTATCTCTAGTCACTTATTTGTTGTATTTTTATTGTTTATTTTAGTTAGTGATTGTTGTTCTTGTTGCTGTTTCTGGTCTGACATACTGACTCAGTTGTTTAAGTAAAATTTGCTGTTGTTATTATTGCATTATTTTCTTTTTCCCTTAGATAGCAGAAAGAAAAAAAACTACATTATATTGTCAGACATTTGCTATTTATTTATTTATTTATTTATTTATTTATTTTTGAGCTTTAAACAGATGAAGGGTGCTAAGTCGAAGGGTTAGGAATCTTAGTTACTGTTCTTAAAGTCTCTAATCATGCCACGAGTTTTACGTACATCTGCACCTAGTTTAACTAGTATTTTTATAAGTTTTAGTAAACAATTAATAAAGTGTTCATAAAAAAACTGTATTTTTTATCACAAGAGATTTTTGAGAAATATCTGCCAAAAAACTCTTCATTCGCAATCCCCAAAAGAAGATCTTGTTATTTTAGTAAACAAATTCCCTGTAAATTCACAACATTGATGTCCATAATGTATCAAAACTTATAAATGTCCTATTTAAAATAATTATTATTTTGCTCAACATTTAAAGAACAAGAGTCCTTCGACGTCTTTTTATTGTTATTATTTACTTTACTCTAGTTGTTATACTTGCAAATAGATACACTTGTTAAAAAGATATTGATCAACATGGTGCGGTGGTTTGCGGTTGTTGTAAATAGTAACAAGAACAAAAACAACAACATTTATATATGTTAAAACAAAAAAAAAATTGTTTTAAAGAGAAGTGTTAAATAACTAGGATTTTCTATGAGTAATTAGTACACAGAAGGATAATACATTCTTGTAGTAGTTTGGGTTTGTAATAAAAATTCTTTTAAACTGAAGATATTTTATCAGTTATAATAAACTCAAGGTTTCTTAAAGTAACAAATTAATTGCTGTTAATAAACTAAATATAAAGCTAAATATTTAGGTTACTTTATGTAGGGGTAAAAAATAAAGTTTTATCTAGTCCATAGATTAGTCAATCGAGTGATCAATACAATAGCCTATACTCAGTACACGGACTAGTCCAATGACAAGTCAGTTGACTAGATTATAAATTATTTTATAAACTATTTTAGTTCAATTCCAGTTTAGTTCTAGTTCAGTTCAAGTTCAGTTCTAGTTCAGTTCTAGTTCAGTTCAGTTCAGTTCTAGTTCAGTTCTAGTTCAGTTCTAGTTCAGTTCTAGTTCAGTTCAGTTCTAGTTCAGTTCTAGTTCAGTTCTAGTTCAGTTCTAGTTCAGTTCTAGTTCAGTTCTAGTTCAGTTCTAGTTTAGTTCTAGTTCAGTTCTAGTTCAGTTCTAGTTCAGTGCTAGTTCAGTGCTAGTTCAATTCTAGTTCAATTCTAGTTCAGTTCTAGTTCCTTAAAAAAGTACTTCATGTTGGGATCAAAACAAATTTAAAATTACAAATTTCCATATCTGCTAAAGAAAGTCAATAAAGGCAGAAAGAAAGAGTGTAAAAGTAATCAGGAGCATAAGGCGTTCAAGTAAATAATTAAAGGACTTGTGTCCTCATAGCATTTCAACGACAACGCAGTAATCGTTGTCTTTTATTATTAGTTTCGTTTATTTTGCTTATTTATGTATATTCTTACTCTTATGTTGTTGCTGTAATGTAATTTAAAGATTGACATAACAGACGTTTTCGTTGACGTTTATATTAACAATTTAATTAAGAAAAATATAGCAATACGTATGTTTAATGTTTTCATTAGATTAAAAGACTTTATGAAACAAAAGTCAAAGGGAAAGTCAAAACAATTTTTTGATGCAAAAAAAATAATAATTTTGAAAACAATTTTCTTAAAAATCTAATTTCTCTTTTAGGAAATTTTTCAAAAATGTATCTTTCAAAAAAAATCTCTCAGAGGAATTTGTTTAAATTTAAATCTCTTAAGATTTTTTTTATAGAAATATAAATAAAATGATTTTTAAGACTTTTTAATCTTAAAAATTAAAATTTCAGTTGTTTTTAATTAAGAAATTGCAAGAAAATTCCTTAGAGAAAGAAAATGTTTAAAGGTGACAAAACCTAAGACAACAAAAAATATATTTTTTCATCTTTTCCACACACGCAGTCACGCACGTACTCAAATACATATTAATAAAACAAATAACAAACAATAATAAAAATAAGACCAAAGTCTTCACGTGATTATGTTATTTTGTTGGTGTTTTTTTACAAAAACTAATAATAAAATAGGTATGTTTTGTACAAAAATAACAAACATAAGATTTTATTATGAAAAAGTAATAAAACTAATGGAAAAACTAACTAAAGAGTAATAATACATCAAGAAGCTTAAGTAAAAAGAAATTATGAATATACAGGAGAGAGGGAGTTTAGAACAACACACAACAAAAACAATTGAAATGTAGAGAAAGAAATTATTACGTAGCTTGACTTATCAATCATATAAAATTACAATAACAATTGTTAGAGAGAAAAAAAACAAAAATAAATAAGCAAAAAGTACCTCTTAAAGTACATAAATACTTAATATAAGAAAATATCACAACAAAAATATTGTTTGACTTTTTCTGTAAATACAATTAAAGCGTCAAAGATGCAACAGTTTTTATCTCAATTGTAAACGGAACTAACGGTATTGAGCGCTGGTGCGTTTTAAGAATATTTAATGAATGTGTTGTTTGTAGTAGAATTTTAGAAATAGTAATAAAATTCAAGTGGAAAATATTAAAAGATAAGAAAGAAATTTAAGGGTTGTACAATTTGTCTATGCTGTGATAAGACTGAACGATAAAATGTTACAAAAACAAGTAATATTTCTACATTCGGCTGTGCCGAATCTTATATACCCTTCACCAAGTATGTTTTAAAAAACAGTTTTTATTTATTTTGTATCTCTGCTCACATGTCACACATAACATACACACAAACAAATATAAACTGTAGCAGAAAGAAATATTAACCGTTGTACACAGCTGAATAAAACCAATTCACAGTGTTGTTGTTGCTTTTTTAACAAAGCATGAAAAAATTTGGCTTTTTTGATGAAATTTTCAGAGGTTGTCTCGGATTTTTGCTCATATCTCCGTTATTTATAGACCGATTTTGCTAATTTTAAATAGCGATCTTCTCGAAAGCATGTCTAACTGAATTATTGAAGATTCGGATCTCGCCGATATCTGGGGACCTCTAAAAACTGATTTCAACAGACAGACAGACGGACATGGCTTAATCGACTCCGCTATCTATAAGGATCCAAAATATAAAGTATATATAGATTCGGAAAATTATATTATATAAATTACAAAAGGAATGACAAACCTTCTCACGAAGGTGAAGGGTATAATTAAGAATCAGAAATAAAACAAATATATTTTTCAAACTACTACCTATTTAAATTATACCTATTCAAAGTTTTTTTTCCATATGGATAGTTATTAAGGTGAAAAGTATGAAGTATTTGACTACGGACTAGCGGTCTGTTGAAATCTAATAGAGAAACACATATGGTCAGTTCGTTATGAATATAAGTGTTTCAATATTTGGATTTAGAAAGAGATTTTAAAAAGACAATGGCTAGATACAAATTGTTCATATAAAATAGATTAAATTTAAAATAATGAAAAACTTAAAGAACACTGAGACAGTTAATCAAAAATATCTACCAGCAAAAGACTATTAACCCAGATGACAGATCGAAATCTAGAAGAAACCATTGACATCTGAATATTTTGTTAGTAAAATAATGCTGCTCCATATACATACATATGTAGGTAGGTACATATTTACAGAATAATTTCTAAAATCAATTATTTCTTTTATGGAAGGAAAAGTGAAATGACAGAGTAAAATATCACAATTTAAATGTTTTAATAGGTACCTACGTACCTATTTAATATGTCAATAATGTAAGCTATTGTTATTAAAATCTTAATAAAGTATTACTGATTTTGAATACATTAATTAAAAACAACAACAAATACAGTAATATTTCATAATTGTCTTTTTTTCAAAACAAGAACTTTACTTTTTACTTTAGCAACATTTTAATTAACATACACAATCGTATTTGCCTACAAAAAAAAAACATCAACAAATCACACATACATACAATCATACGTAAAAATATAAAAGAAAAAAAAAACGTGTAATTGTCAAAATGAGTAAGAGAGTCAGCAAGAAGAATGAGATAAAACGGGCTATCACAGGCCTGGAAAATGGTAATTTTGATATATGAATACAAAAAAAGTATTTTTTTTTTGTAAAATATACTTTTACTAAAAGCGTTCTATTTAGTAGTATGTAAATGCATTAGGCTATTGAATAGTTTTTGAAAGAAGCTATTGACTTTGCTATGGATTAGACTATGTAATAGACTAATTTATAGATTATGGAATCTACATACAAAGTTATTGAAAACTCTACAGACTATTAACAAGTCTATTGACTAGACTTTAACAACTCTACAGACTAAACTATTGACACGTTTAAAGATTAAACTATTAACAAATCTGTACACTAGTCTATTGGCAATTCTATAGACTAGACTATTGATTAATCTACAGACTAGAGTGTTGACTAGGCTATAGTCTACAGTCTAGTCACTAGACTATTGACTAGTCTACAGTATGGACAATTGGATAGTCTAGTCTTTGGACTAGTTTGTAGACTATGTAATCTTAACAAGTCTACAGACTAGGCTATTGACAAGTCTTCAGATGAGACTATTGAAGAGTCAACAGACTAAACTATTGACAAGTCCATAGATGAGTCTATTAATAATTGTATAGACTGAAGTTTTAACAAATCTGCAGGATAGCCTACAGACTAGACTATTGACTAGTTTACGTACTAGACTATTGACTAGTCTACAGACAAGACTTTAAACTAGACTATAGACTTTACCGTTGACTAGTCCATAAAAGAGGATATTTACTTTATTAAGACCTTGACTATTCGCTAATCTATTGATTAGAATATCCTCTGTTAAATATGGCCTAGACTGTGGACTAGTATATTTACAAATTTATGAACTATACTATTCTTAGTATGTGGACTCGACAGACTAGGCTATTGACAAGTCTATCGACTAGACTATTGAAGAGTCTACAGGCTAAACTATTGACTAATCTCTGAAGTCTAGCCTACAGACTAGACCACTGACCATATGCCCTTGACCAGTCCATAAAAGTAAACACTTTACTATGAGCTTGACATTTTGCTTATCTATTGATAAGACTATCCTCTGTTATATATGCCCTAGGGACTAGACTTTTGACTAGACCGTAAATAGCCAAGTCAATACAAAATATGGATTATTGACAATCGTTTATACTATTGAATATAATATGAAATAAATTACCGACTATTTATGGACTATATTATTGACTTATCTATAAAGAATTCTATTGTTTAGTCTATGGACTAGATGATTCGTTATTTTATGTACTAGAATACTGACTAATCTCTTAGGGCCTTATGCAAAAACGATTAATAAAGTTAACAACAGTTTACTACGCACTTTTTCCATATAAAAACAGGTTTTAACAACCATTGTTAACTTAATAATCGTTTTTGCATAAGGCGGTTAATATGCCTAGTGGTCTAACGAATATAATTAAAAATGCATTAAATTTTCCATCTCTGCAGCTGCACAAAAATCTGGCATGAAAATCAAAAACAACAATAATAACAAGAGAAGAAAAAATAAAAATTTTTGACAATCAATTTTATGTTGTTGTTGTTTTTAGCGGTGAAATAATAAAATAAATGCAAAAAAGCTTCACAAACCATTGTAGAAAAATACAAAACAAAATGAAAAAAGTAAAAATTAAAAAAAAAAAGAAAACATATTTTATTGACAATAAAAAACAAAGAAAAAAGAAACAAATAAACAACAAAAAGAAAAAAATGATTGCCTGCGTAGTTTTTCTTTGCCGAGCAAAGAAGAGATTTTCTTTTCTAAAAAACCACCAGAACAAGTGGATATAAGAAACGACGATGATGATGAAAGAATAGTAAGAGAAAGAAAGATATTGTAGGTACTGACCATTATGGAAAAAATTAAACTTACCTCAACTAAAATAGTTTTTTTCAGCTTAAAATACTCCAAATACCGTTATTAATAATTTTTTACAATAATTTAGCACTTAAATTCTTAATTATACTTATATGCACTTTAGGTTAGGTTAGCAGGCTGTCCCTTGCAGTTCGCATTAGGGGCACACTTGGGTCCATGTTATGATCCCTTTGTGGTATATGCACTTGAAAATTTATCTAAAATCTCTTCTTAAATTTACATATTCTTTCAATAATTAAGAAATTAAAAAAACAAATTCACCATTAAAATTTTATTATCAGCAAATTTTGTTAACAATTCATAATTTTGTTTAACTAATAATCATGTTTTGTTTATTTTTTCACTTTAATTTATTTCACTAAAATTCAATTTTATGTTTTTTTCTTGGGTTTTTTATATTTGCCCCCTTAACAGAAAAAAAAAACAATTGAGTTTGAATGATTTTCTTTTCTTTTGCAACACTTTTTACAATTTTTTTCTTTTTTTTATAAAATTTTTGTTTTTTTTTTCTAAAAATTTTATTTCATTTGATATAATTTTTGGAGTGTGCCTGAAAATCTGTACAGAAAATTTTGTGTAAACTTAAAAAAAAAACACAAAAAATTTGTTTTTTCTCCCTCTAATAAATTAGAAAAAACGCGTTAACACACGAAGTTTTTTAACACGCTGTAATGACGTCCATTTACGTTGAGCTCCAATTTTCTACTTGCTGTGGAAAAATAAATTTCAACGTTTCTTTTGAATTGGTTTGACAACTTGTCACAACCGCCACCGCTTTCCAATTGGAAATTTGCTTTTACATATATAGTTGTCTCTCTCTCTAGCTAGTGTTTAAAAGAGAAATGCCAAAATGAAAACAATAACAGGGTTGTATTTAAAACATTTAACTTGTTTACACGTGTAATTTAATTTGCTACACACATTAATTAATATTATTACTGACATATAAGCTGGATGTCCACACGTGTCTGCCAAAAAAGTAGAATCAAGGTATTTGTATGCTGAAAGTTACAAGCACAAAAGCGTAGAATGCCTTAACGCGTAAAATGCCTAAAGTAGATCTACTTTCTACGACATAAGATAATATCTATGGTTCAAATTTTATTCAAATTGTTAGAAAATTTTCGTCTATTTCCGAATTAAACGTGTTTTTTGTGAAAAGTGATTGGTCGTGTTAAAAATAGTTGAAACTGATTTGGAACGTATGCCGGAGCTAAAGATTTTCTTTTTTTATCAAGAGAGAAGGATAACAAAGACATTTAATCACGATTGACCTAGAAAACTCCTTTAAAACCATAATTTTCTTCACCTTTTAAAATTTTTACACATTTTGCGATTTTTTTTCTATGTAAACAAACAGGAATTTTGACAGATAAGATTGTAAAAGCTGATGATCAGCTGTGCGGACGAGGCTACCTTATTAAGTGTACACTGGTCTATAACTTTCGCGCATGAATTACATGAACATCTAAGCGGACGGAGAGCAGAGATACTAGCCGTAACGGCTTTTTCAAACTGCGCCGCCGCCGTCCTTTTTTGGTCGACTTCGACAAGTCGAAGTCGACTATTTTGTCCCAAAAAAGTCGATAACTCGACTATCGTATATGAAAAAGTCGAAAAGTCGACTTTGGAAATAAAAGTCGTAAAGTCGAAAAGTCGCAAAGAGTCGAAAAAAGTCGAAAAGTCGGAAAGTCGAAAAGTCGGAAAAAGTCGAAAATAGTCGAAAAGTCGGAAAGTCGAAAACAGTCGGAAAAAGTCGAAAAAAGTCGGAAAAAGTCTAAAAGCCGAAAATAGAAAGAAGTCGAAAAAACTCAAAAAATTGCAACAAATAGAAAAAATATAAATAAATTTTTTTATTAATAATAATAAATAATAATAATAATAATAACAACAATAATAATAATAATATAATGTTAAATGGCAACATTATAAATTTACGCCTCTGGCAACTTTATAAAGTCGAAAAAAGTCGGAAAAAGTCGAAAATAGTCGAAAAGTCGGAAAAAGTTGAAAAGTCGACTATATATAAAATATTAAAAGTCGACTTTTATTTAAATGAAAAAGTCGAAAAATCGACTTTTCATAAAATGCAAAAAGTCGAAAAGTCGACTTTTCATAAAATGCAAAAATTCGAAAAGTCGACTTTTCATAAAATGCAAAAAGTCGACTTTTCGTTTCAACTATAGAACCCTATTGCAAATTGAAAATATACTGCACGCTACTACATGCTACACGTCAGATTATATGTTTTATGTTACAATTTTACAGCAAAAACAGAAAATACTAGTTAAATATCGAACAGGTAACAACATAATATCTTACTAAATACCCAAATAGCAATAGAACACTTTAAAATCGTAAAAAGTTTCCTTCAATTTTACAAAACTAAAAATATATAATTTTTACTAATTATAGATACTAACGTATTTATGGAAATGGTATAATTTGCCCAATAATATGTTACTATTTGAAAATAGCAGGTGTTTAACATATCTGCTACTTATTTTTGCAACCTTTCAACAAAAGTCTACATGAAACTACAACTCTGTCACTTAACCTTCTTCTTCAAAATATTCTCCACTCTCTTTTTATTTTATTCTTATTCATTTTACACACATTCGCTTAACGAAGTTAAAAACGCGTGAAACGTTTATTTGACCATCAGACGACTTCGTGCGAATTTTTATTTAATTTTTTCAGTTTAATTGCACAAAAATATACATAAATTAAAAAAAACCAATACGGGGTAGGAATAAAAACGTGTTTTAAAGCAAAAAAAAACTTTTAACAAATTTAGCCACTAAAGAAAAATTTCACAAAACCAACAAGAAGCAAATAGACACAGCTGTGGTTTAAAAGAAAAACGAAAAGGAAAAAAACTTAGTGCAACAACAATAAAGAAAAAAATTCTAAAAGAATAGATTTTTTCCTGCTTTTTGTAATAAAGAATTTTAGAAAGACGAAATAAAAAACGTATTTAAAATTTTATTTAGTTACTAATTTTGGAAAAAGAAAGAAATTGTGAGATTTTTGCTTTAGTGGTTTTTTTTAATAACAAAACGCATAAATCAATTTGTTAAACAAAGAAATTTTTAACTAAAATTAACAAATTCTTAAAAAGCTTGTTAATTTGTTTGTGTTTGTTCATCGTGTGTTTCTTTTTTCTATTGACTGCTGCATATACATAAATATACATATTTGTAGTTTAATAAAAATTTAAACAACATTTTAATAAATTTCATGGAAGACGTCATTGTTTTAAGCAGCGATAGCGAATCATCATCGAGCCCTACATCAGAAATGGAAGTAGAACCAGTCGAAATTGAAAATACCAGCGAAACCATTGTGCCCAAGGACAATGCAACGTAAGTTTTTAAAGATAAATAATAATATAGGAATGCTGTTTGTTTTCTTTTGAAAGGAAAAAAAAATTAAAATTCTAATTAGAAAATTTCTAATTTGTTTGTTTTGGAGAGTTGGGGGAAAAGTAAAAACAACATTATTGTTACAGTAATAATGTAGTTTTGTTGTTTTTTTATATACATATCTCTATAGCTTTTGCTGCTTTACATAACTCTCTACTTATGTTTTTTGTGTTTTTCTTTTATATGTTTTCTATCTTTGTTTTGTATTATGTAGTTATGTTTTTTGAGAAAGAAAAACAGTTATTTTTGAAAAATGACCTTAAAAACAAGCAACAACAAATATATAAGAAACGAGTGTGTAGAAAGAAAACATTGCAATTTTCAAGTTGTTGTTGAAATTTTATTTTATGTTTTTATAGTGTTTTTGTTTTTATTTACTTGCAAGTAAATAAAAAAAACTTTTTTTTTTGTACAACAACATCATATGTTAAACAACCCTGTCTTAAACTACAGAAAAAGTACGTTTTTTTTTTCTCACATGTGTTTGGGTCTTAAGGTTGCCATAGTATTTTCTTATAAAGAACAAACAAGAGTTATGAAAAGTTGAGTTGAGAAAAAAAGCGAAGATGAGAAACCCATTGCACAGTAGGAACAATTTTATCATATCGCATAACAACAATCCTACTACACAAGATTTTACGTGCCGAAATGATTCGAATCATTCGGTCATGGCCTATCAAATCCTGCATTGCTGCTCCGTTACTGCAGAGTTTACAGAAAGAGACTTCATTATATTTCCATTCAATTAGGGAGCTACTCCAGTTTGGACTGGTGTCGCCTTAAGAACTAATTCTGACTAAATCAACAACGAGAGTGTTGCAAAACTTTTATTGCCTCACGCTGCTTACAACAGCGCCGAAATACAATAGATATTGTTGTATTATTGTTTACAACAAGATCAGGATGAAGCAACAGGCTCAATGCATACTGGTCACGTATAGACGGTGCCGTCCCCAATGAATGTTCTGCATGTGGTCAGGGCTCTCATGACACAAACCACTTATCCAACTGCTCAGCCAACCCTTCAGGCATTCAGTTTAAATAGCACTATTTTTAGGTCTAGACATAGATGTAGAATCCCCCAAACAAGATTTTTGTATAGTTTTAACTGTTACAATAACAACAACAACAATAGTCAACCTTAGGAACTACTCCTCTGTTGTATAGTTGTTGCTATACATCACACAGTTGGATGCTCCCTCGAGGCATGTCGTGTATACGAAGAGAGCATACGAAGTTATGTTCAGGATTCCTCAGATCAATCAATACCGCGGTTTTAGGTTACAGCAGAAATAGAGAACAACCTGCTGCGGAAAACAAGAGTTGCTCTGGCACAACTGAGATCAGGATAGAGCAACAGGCTCAACGCCTACTGGTCCCGCATAGACCGTGCCCTCCCCAATATATGTCCAGCTTGTAGACAGGGTCCCCACAACACCCACCACATATTCAAAAGTCCAGCCCAACCTACTTCACTTAGCCCAATGGATTTATGGACTAACCTAAATACAGACCCCCCGGATTAAAAATTGTATAGTTTAAGATGTTACAACAACAACTACTCCTCTGTAATCGCAATGGCAGTAGCAACAACAAATACCACCGCCTCTAACTTTAGTGCACTCTGGAGACCTGAGTCATATTGTAGACCAGGTACTTTTTCAATATTCTATAATATTGAACTTAGAAATATGAAATTAAGTATGTAGAGTCTGAATTAGTTGAGCGCCCATAAAATGGAACTTTTTAGTACTTTTTCGTCATATTACATAATATTGAATCTAGGAACATAATATTAAGTATGTATGTAGATTCGGATTTTAATGAGAACCCATAAAAGGGAACTTTTTGGTACTTTTTCGTTTTTCATGACGTACTTTTTGAGATTTCTATAATAATGAACTTAAAAAATGAAATTAATAGTCCATATTAGACGAGAACACATTTTTTGGTACTTTTTCGTTCCACAAAAAGTACTTTTTAAATTTTCTATAATAATAAACCAAGAAATAAGAAAATAAACATGTAGAGCCCGGATTAAGTTAGAATGTATAAAATGGGACTTTTTTTTTAGCACTTTTTCAGTTTTTAAAAGGTACTTTTTGAATTTAATTAATTTAAACACATCATGGTGAATGGTATATAAGATTTGGCACAGGCGAATATAGAACTCTTACTTGTTGAATCGTATTTAGGTGTAGTATAGGTAAAGGTACCTAAACTTTTGTGGTTTTAAGGTTAATTAATAATAAAATTAACTTTTTAAATTTGCTAAAAATGTTAAAGAAATATTTTGCAATTTAAAAAGAATCTTAAAAAATGTCTTTATATAAAAAATGATTTAGTTTTTGCCAATTCTATTATTGAAATTAAAGCTATTTTTAAATAATTTATTTGCGTAAATTTATATGTGTTTATATATGCAAAATTTTCATATATTTTTGGCAGTTTGTTTATAAACATAAATAAAAAAATAGATGAAAACATAAAACAAATTGAGAAAAATTTGATTGCTACAAGGTCAATAAATTTTAAAAAATGTTCAACAACTTTAAACTTTCGACACTTAAATGTTCTTTAATTGTTCAAAAAAGAAGATAGTTAAAGTGAATTTGATTAGTTGCAGCAAACAAATTTTAAATTTATAAACACTTTACTTGTCCTTCATTCTAAATAATTTAATTTATTTTAAAAGTAAATATTGCTTTTTATGAAAAACTATAATTTGTTGTAATAAATTAACTAATTTATTATTTATTTCCTCTTAAATCTTTCCCCCATTTTCTAAATTGCACATTTTTGTTATGAAATTACAACATTATTTACAAAACTATTAGTTTTATTTTTATTTATTTATTAACATTTAACTCTCTAGCGGAAATACCATTTTAGGCGTGCAGTGTAATCAATACAACAAATAATTGTGTAGTTGTTACATTTTTTTTAATTCTATAAAACTAATTAAATTCTTAATATTATTACAAATAAGGAGCATAACAAACAAATAAAGAAACTTGCTCAAGGAAAACAACTACTAAAAGAAGAAAAATAAAAGAATTATTTCTAAAACATTTAGATTAGGGCAACTTTTTTTTGAAATCTTAACACAGAATAAATGAATTATTTATTATACCCTACACCACTTTAGTGGGGAGGGTATATTGGGTTTGTGCTGATGTTTGTAACGCACAACAATATTGGTCCTATACCCACCTTAAAGTATATCAATCGGCTCAGAATCATTTTCTGTCCGTCTGTCGTCCGTCCGTCCTTGTTATCAAACTACAGGTCGCAATTTTGAAGATAAATTAATTTGGTATATGTTCATCTAATGTCCCAGGGACGAAGCCCATTGAAAATGGTTTACATTGATCCCTTATTTCACCTAGCCCCTATACAACTGAACCCGCCGAATAGGACTTTTAAACTTTGTAATCAAACTACAGGATGCAATGTTGGAGATAATTCAATGAAATTTGCACATAATCTTTAATGGTACCATAGACGAAGCCTATTGAAAATGGTTTACATCGGTCCATTATTTCACCTAGCTCCCATACAACTGAACCCCGAATAGAGCTTTTAAACTTTGTAATCAAACTACAGGTCGCAATTTCGGAGATAATTCAAAGAAATTTGACACATAATCTTTTATGGTACCGTAGACGAACGGTCTATTATTTTACCTAGCTCCCATACAATTGAACCCGCCAAATTGGGCTTTTAAGTTCATAATAACACGACAAAAAGCTACAAAAATCAAGTTCTATACAACACTTGATGACCCTCACGATTTCCATAATAATAGGTCCTCAGCCCCTATGAAAAGTCCCCATCAAAATTTCACTTAAATGTCCACAATTTTATTCAACAATTAACGACTTAAGTATGTATATCTGAGGCAAGGTACAATTCAACTTAAATGCTTTATTATGGCAACTAAATCACATTATATTTTTGTAAAAGGTGTAGGCAGAAAAGGTGTAAAATGATCGGCGACGTAACCATTTTAAGTCGGCGGCGGCGGCTTATAGAAAATATCGGCGGCGGCTAAATTGTCGGCTTAATTTAACCTTTTCTTCACAAATTGACCTTATAAGCGTTTATTATATTGAAAAATCTCTGTATAATAGTCCGATATATAGAAAAATGTCTCTATATAAGTTTTTTCTACAGAAAAATGAACATTTATAGTAGTTTTCACAATTTTGATTCCAATCTTTATCAGCGGCTACATTTAAGCCGGTTTAGCTTTTGAGCCGAAAGAAGACGGCAGCGGCGCGGCTTGAAAAATATTACCAGCGGCCGGCCGCCACCGATTTTAGCATTTTCGGCTTGTATCTCTGGGTGTAGGGTATTATATGGTCGGCTTCGTCCGACCATAATTTCTTACTTGTTTAATAATGCATTTGTTAAATTTTTTTCAAGAAAGTGTGAAATAAAAATCATACTTTTTATTAAAAAACAAATAAAAGTTTTTAGTTTTCTCTATAAATACTTATTTTGTTAGCGGTTATCTCTTTACTTTTGAATTTTTATGTTGTTTTATTTTTCTGCACTCATTGTGTATATTTTTTTAAATAAGCAATTGTTTATATTAAATTATTATCTGTTTTTGTTTATTTCATTTGTTTTTATTATTACTGCATTTGAAATTTGAACAAAGAAAATTAAGCAATAATATTTTTGTTTACACTAAAAAAGTGTGGTTTTTTCTTATTCCAAATAAATACGTCGCAGTTAGCGTTATGTTTAGAAAATTTTTAAAGAAAAATTTAAAATATTGAATTGCTTATGCTATTAAATAAAACCTATTCCCACACAATAAAGCTAAAATTGAATATAAATTATGGTTTAAAATTGCAAGTATCAAGTTTCCTATAAATATATATCTGCGTATGTATGCATGTATATGTCGAGTATTACTGTTAGCCATGCCATGTAAGCATCCTGTTTATATCCTTCACACAAAAGTTATTAACTCCCACTCATTACAAAATTATCCTTCTTAACAAAAATATATACATATATACTCGAAAATATAAATACCACCTTCTACGTCAAAGCATAAACAGTGAAACCTCGCTTTTATAGTAACTTTCAAATTATTTTCTAAAATAATGAAATTAAACATCGTTTATAAAATTGATTTTGGGGGAATGGTTTAGTCTATTGGACTACGATAATCTTGCCAGAATCTAGTAAAATGTTAAGAAATATTAATTTACCTCTATTCTAAGAGGTCAGAATAATTAAAGCCTGTTAATATAGTATTTCGATTTAAATATTTAAATGTTACATAGAAACAAGCACATGATGTCGTAAGTAAACGTGGGTGTTGTAGAAGATAATATCAACCAGCACGCCACCATATTCAGTGTTTGGTATAAATATTATGAATTGAAGAAAGCATGGAATGTCTGCTGCAGACCAAAATATAATGCGTCATATTTTGTTTACGGAATTGTTTTTTTTTTTTTTTATAGAAATACTTTGTAAATAATTTATAGACTAGTTAATAAGCACGCAGGGATCAATTACATAAAAGTAAGGAACAAAGAAAATAAGTCCTTTTTAATATGGTATCTTTGAATTGCTGTTGGTAGATATATAGATAGATAGATAGATAGATAGATAGATAGATAGATAGATGGATAGATAGATAGATAGATAGATAGATAGATAGATAGATAGATAGATAGATAGATAGATAGATAGATAGATAGATAGATAGATAGATAGATAGATAGATAGATAGATAAATAGATAGATAGATAGATAGATAGATAGATAGATAGATAGATAGATAAATAGATAGATAGATAGATAGATAGATAGATAGATAGATAGATAGATAGATAGATAGATAGATAAATAGATAGATAGATAGATAGATAGATAGATAGATAGATAGATAGATAGATAGATAGATAGATAGATAGGCAAAAAGGCATAGTTATCTTGTCGTGATCTAGCTGTGTAAGCGCAATAATTTGTAGAGCATTGTGGAGGGAATGGCTATTACAAATTAGGTATTTCAGGTTGGGTCACCTATTCCAAACGGTTCTGTTTTGAGCGTAAAACTCAGAACTATCCCCCTTCCTTGAGTATTCTCAACTCACTGAAAGGGTTGGGCATGAAAAACAAGTCCGGCAGGTACCTATTTTTAACCATACATTTAAATTTATACTGTCCGCCCGAAATAACCAGCGTCTGTTCCCATACTCGGCAGTTGGTCTGCAGTGGTTATTCCGTGATGGTCGGTAGTTGCACTTGTCACTATGACAAAAATGACAAGAAAGAGAGAGGTATGACCCGCGTACCCTATCTGGGTCTTTATAATCTCCGTGGACCGCAACAAGAAAACATGCCTGGCAAATGTTTTCTTGTTGCTAGATCTCATCTTGGGGTATTGCAATCCGAGGGTAGAGAGGTACTATCAATACCTCTAGTCTGTCAGGACAATAAACTTGTGTTTACATTTCAATCTTTATATTGCCCTTGAATGATTTATGAAACTACGGGCGCCCAGTTGCTCACAGGACTATGTCTTGGCTAATCAGTTGGTTAAGGTTACTTCGGGATCTACATAGCGACTGTGGTTGAAACATAAATCGCAGAATAAGATGCATGGTTAAAAGACTGATACATTTTCATTTGGTTATACGAAATGGAGTTTATTTGATGTTTTATTACTGAGTTTAATTTGATGATGTGCTATCGAAGGTTAGTAAAAAAGTAGTATGGTCCTAATTTTATCAGCGATTTATCTACATGACGTTATATTTTACTCTAAAATATGCTCAACTTCTCACAGTGGATCTTTGTGACCACTGAAATAAAGTCTTGTCAATTAATGTGATCCAAGTTTCGGACTACCAATTACTTCCCTCTAGTTGCTGTTAACAAACCAACAGAGCTATACCAGTAGTTTGGTAACATTATAGTCGAGGTTAAATTGAATTTGCTTATGACATCTGTCCTTCCCCAACAGGGCTACTATGGCTCCAGTACTTGAGCAAAGTGTCTGTATAATGACCAGACCATCCATATTCGTAAATTGCACTCTGCGTGTAAGATACACAAAGGGGCTCTGGTACTTTGTTGTTTAGTTTTATTCACCCAGCAGATGAAAAAAGCCCACACAGTCTGGCTGCATGTAACAAATTTAAAACTACCCATAGTTGTTCAGTAAGTGGCGTGGTACCTCCCCGAAAGTACCTTTAAAGTTGCTGCAGCAAGTCTTTTGCAGTTAGGACAAAAGAAGCCAATCATTAGTGATTGGCTTAAAATGCCTTCAATTCCAGTTGGCATCCATTGTCCTGGAGAATGAAAGTATTTTTTGTTTTCTTAACGTTTGAAACTTTGCTAATTTTAAATTTAATTCCTTTTAAATAAATTAATTCTAAAATAAAACAAAAAATATGTTTAAAATGAAATAATTTGTGTTTAGCCTTGTTAATAAAAAACCCACTTGCAAAAAATGTGTATTAACTTAAACTTTCAGCAAAACCAAATTTATAATAAAAGTCAAAGACTTTTTAACGACCCACATACAAACTTCTTGTATATAATTTCTGTTTTGCACAAATAAACTTTTTTTGTGCGGAGTTCAACAAACAACTTGAACTTTACATTGAAAAAGAAGTGAACAGCATAAAACAACCTTGACTTTAAAAAACTACAAGTGTTTCTGAAATTAAATAAAATAATAAAAAAAACATTAACAATTTTATAACAAAATTTATAAATTAAAAAAAAATAATAGATAAAATATAACTATTTATGGTATTTTTATGGTATTTTTTAATTAGTAAAAACTAACCGTTATAGATTTTAAACATTCACCGTTATTTTGTTTAATTAATAATATAAATAAATAATTTACGACAATTTCTTTAACATAAATTTCAAAATTTTATTAACTAAAATAAAATTAGTCATATTTTTTCTCATTTTGTCTTCATATGACTTAAAAAAAATCTTTAACAGAAACTTTGTTTTTCTATTTTGGGATTAAAACAAGTTTTTTATTTTATTTTTTTTTTTAAGAAATTTGTTTTATTTTTATTTTATTAACTGGAAAGTTTTCTTTTTTCTTAATTCATATTTGTCCAAAAATCTTATTAAATATTTTTTTCTTGTTTTTGCCAAATTCAATGCAAAACATGACGACGGTAATCAGGAAAGAGAGAGATAATGATTCACTTAATGTCATGATAGATGGATTTTTGAATGGATTCATTAGATTTGAAAAATTATATACAATATGACGCCACATGAATTGTTTTTGTTTTTCAAAATTTATTTATTTACATTATTTAATTTAATTTATTTATGGAAATCTTTTTTTTGTGCAAATAATTATAAACACGTGTGTAAATGAAATGAACTTTATATTATGAAATTAAAAAAATATTGCATTCTTAATTTGAGAAGAGAAATTATAGATAGATAGATAGATAGATAGATAGATAGATAGATAGATAGATAGTCTATATAACAGTCTGGTTTTGTCTAATATTGACTAGACTATAAACTAGTCTATGCATTTGTCTTTGCTTCATTCCATTAAGGAGTCTATAGACTATGGACTTGTCACTAGACAAATTTTTGCTCTATTGACTAGCCTATTGACTAGTCTATTGACTAGCCTCATGTCTTTACTCTAGTCTATTGACTAGCCTCATGTCTTTACTCTAGTCTATTGACTAGCCTCATGTCTTTGCTCTAGTCTATTGACTAGCCTCATATCTTTACTCTTGTCTATTGACTAGCCTCATGTCTTTACTCTAGTCTATTGACTAGCCTCATGTCTTTACTCTAGTCTATTGACTAGCCTCATGTTTTTACTCTAGTCGATTGACTAGCCTATAGATACATAGATAGATAGATAGATAGATAGATAGATAGATAGATAGATAGATAGATAGATAGAAAGATAGATAGATAGATAGATAGATAGATAGATAGATAGATA
>NC_060950.1:16854154-16855550 GCF_022045245.1 Lucilia cuprina
TGAACTAGAACTGAACTAGAACTGAACTAGAACTGAACTAGAACTGAACTAGAACTGAACTAGAAGTGAACTAGAACTGAACTAGAACTGAACTAGATCTGAACTAGAACAGAACTAAAACTGAACTAGAACTGAACTCAAACTGAACAAGAACTGAAATAGAACTAAACTAGAACTTGACTATTGACTATCTAATGACTAGTCTAACTACTAATTAAAATAAAGAGGTAAATAAAAAACATCAAACAAACAATACGCTTAATTAAATGAAACATTTTCAATAAATCTCTTTATTTTTAACACTCATACGTATCAGTGTCTCTGAAACACAGTGCCTTTACAAACACATCCATATTTAACAATTCAATTAAATACAAACATGATCGAAAAATTTCTTAAATGTTTCAATTAAAAAATAAATTGAAATTAATGCAAAATAGAAAAAAACACAAACACTTTCCCTTTACAACAAACATCAACTGCCGCAATCATTATGATTGGAGCAAAAATATTGAGTGCAACAGCCACATTTAACAGCAAAAAAAATTATGCATATATTTGCATTAATAAAACTGCAACAATTTAAAACATGAATATGTATGCAAGTTAAATATGTATATAAATCCTTTTATTACCGCCACAATGAATTATTTATGAGATACAACTCTATTTGTTTTAAAAATATGACTACAGAAGAAGGGGAAAAAATAAAACATAAAATTATATATGAACTGATAACAAAAAATAGATACAACTCATGTTATTGCTTCTGCCTCTTCTGTATATGTATATTGTTGCAACATATATTATTGTAACAACAATAAAATGTCTTAAGTTAAATTTATGATATTGTGGTAAATATATACAATTGTTGCTACTGAAGTCCTAGGGGACTTGTTGTATTTATTGTTTGCTTCAAAAATATCCTGTTAAAGTGACAGAATAAATATGGATTAAATACTATATATGTAAGTTTGCATAACAATATCTTTATAGAAATGTTAAAAGAGTGTTTAAAATACAATATTTGAAGTTAGTTAAACTTGTATAGAATAGATTGCAAAATAACAACGCTTTTATGGTCTTAACAGAACATCGTTTGATGGAGATCTTCGTCTGTATATAAACAATTAAACATATAATTTCCTTCTGGTTAGAACACATAACATTCAACAAAACTAGAATTGAAGTAAAACAAAACTAGGACTAAATTAAATCTGAACTAGAACTGGATTAGAACTGGACTAGAACTGAACCAGAACTGAAATATAACTAAACTAGAACTAAGCTAGAACTAAACTAGAACTGAACTAGAACTGAACTAGAACTGAACTAGAACTGAACTGAACTAGAACTGAACTAGAACTGAACTAGAACTGAACTAGAACTGAACTAG
>NC_060950.1:16855650-16860317 GCF_022045245.1 Lucilia cuprina
TCAGTTCTAGTTCAGTTCTAGTTCAGTTCTAGTTCAGTTCTAGTTCAGTTCTAGTTCAGTTCTATTTCAGTTCTAGTTCAGTTCTAGTTTAGTTCTAGTTCAGTTCTATTCAAAAGAGTAATCGAAAGCTTTTGCGGAGTTCGACAACAATAATTATTGAGTAATGCCTCCAGTTCTTGATCTTCAAACTTTTTTTATTTGGCCTAAGCGATCTTTGTTCTCGCTTTAAAAAACACTTCTTTAGTGTCGCTCTGTTAGAACTCAAACTCAGGATATTTTCGTACAAGACTTTTTCATGATCTGTAACTTTCGCGGATGCACAATACGAGTTTGTGATCATTATGTGATGATCTTTCTATTTGAGCAGAGATTAAGATAATTTGTTAGAGATTACGTTCATGATCTAGATTCTAGACCTACGATGGCCAAACAGCGCCTGGGTGAATGAGACAAATACAAACAGAAAACAAACTTTCACTATTAATGATCTAGACTTTCTCAAATATGTGTCATAAACGGATGTAATGCAATATTTTGGAAACACAGGTTGTTTCTGACAATTACCAAATGACTCACAAAATCTCTGTAATCAGAGATAGAGAGCGAGAGAGCAGAAAATTAACTAACACATATCAACAACTTTTGAAAAACCCTGTTTAAGCATTATAAAAGCTTTTTCTTCGGCAATAAAATATGATATGATTAAACTTTTTATACGTTTGCTTTTGTAATAATTATTGTGAAAGAGTGAGCAACAAACTGAGTGACTAATATTTTAGTATAAGAGAAAAATAATGATCATTAAGCTTTTGTGATTGCAGTTTATTTTTTAATCGATTGTATGTATGTGGTTGACTTTTGTGTGGTTTTTATTTATTTATTTTAGCAAAAGTTGGCAAAAATGCGTTTTGAGCACATCAGTGCGTTCTTAAACAGCCCACGGTAAACACACACATTAGACAGATTTTAAATAAAGTGAAATAGTGTGGGGCCGGTTATTATAGTTTTGTTAAAGATATTAATATATTTATTTTATATTTTTTATATTAGAAAAATAGTTTTAGATTTTTTTTTGTAAAATTATTATTAAAAAAGAAATTTTATCTTAATAATTTGATAATTATAAAAAATAAAAACTTAAATAAAAATCTGTTAAACTAGTAATAAATTTACAGTTTGCGTGTGCAGTTAAAACGTATATTTTTTTTGCCAATAAATGATTTATGTTTTATAATAATGATCATAGCCAAGCTGTTAATGATGATGAGATGATTATCTTGTGCAAAAAAGTGTGTCAATAATTTATAGAAAAAAAAAACAAAAAAAAAAAAATAATAATAGAAAAAGTTTATAAAAATTTAGAAAAAAAAGTTGCTGTTAATCTTTTTAATAAAAATTGCATTACATTACAAATAGCATTTGTTGCTGAGTTGCTTTTTCTGCAAAGAAAAAAGTAATTTATATTTTCAACATATTATTTCAACTGGAAATCTTTACTAGTTTTTTACACTTAAATCATGTATTAGTAAGTATTAAAAACATATTGAATTAGTTTTTTTAATATTATTTTATTTTGCAATTTATTTAAAAATAAACCACATTTTTTTGTTTTGCTTTCATTATAAACTCTTGACATTTGTCTGTCTGTCTGCGCTATTTTTTATCGCAATTGTAACCAGAAATTTATACTAAAATGTTTTAAAATTAAATATCGAAATAAATTAAAAAAATAGCAAATATTTTATAAACTATTTTTAAATGCTAATTGAATTCATTACGTCTGCTGTCTACTTACTTCTTTTTACATAAATACTTACGTTTTTTTTTTTTTTGTATTTTTGTCTTGTTAAACGTTTGTTCTACTTGGGTTCGTTTATAAAGAGACATCTGACCATAAACAAGAAATTTTAACCTTTAAGTTTGTTAAGAAATTGTAGATATATGTGTGTCGTTTCTTAATTAAATAGTTATATTAAAAAAGGGGCTAACTATTTAAAATTATTTTTTGGGCTCTGACTGTTATGGCATTTCACACTCACTATTACTGCTTCATTTCTCTGACGAAATTTGAGAATCCTATCTGTTTCAGTTACCCATATATACGCAAGTGCCACGCCCACACTTACATGTTCATCAATTTTCACCCAAATGCCAATATGGACTTTTTGTTCCTATAAAATTTCATCATTATAGCTCTAATAGCTTACCAGCTATTATATTTAAACTTTTAAAATTTATTATTCTGAATCAGATACTTCCTTATTTTATAAACGTCTTGAAGGCCTTATCAATTCTTTGATAAAGAACGTTATTATTATTTGAAAAGTTATGATTAATTTGTTGCTATTATGTTCTCTAAGATTAAAAAAAGTTTTTTACTTCCCTTATTCAGTGTGAAAAGATTAATATTATAGAGACCCTTGAGACCTCCCCCCCCCAGTTGAGACTCTAGAAGAGACAATAGACCCAAAAATAGCCCAGACTGCAGACCAAAATATACTCCAGGTTATAGACTATATAGTTGAGACTATATGTAAGGACTATAGAACAGACTTTAGAATATACTATAGTTCAGACTATAGAATAGACTATAGTTCAGTCTATAGAATAGACTATAATCCAGACTACAGAATAGACTATAGTACAGATTATAAAATAGAATATAGTCCAGCTTTTAGTCCAGACTATAGAGTAGGCTAGAGTATAGACTAGGCTGTAGACTGAAATATAGACTAGACTATAAATTAGACTATAGACTAGACTATAGACTATATTATAGACTAGATTATAGACTAGACTATAGACTAGACTATAGACTAGACTATAGACTAGACTATAGACTAGACTATAGACTAGATTATAGACTAGACTATAGACTAGACTATAGACTAGACTATAGACCAGACTATAGACTAGACTATAGACTAGACTATAGACTAGACTATAGACTAGACTATAGACTAGACTATATACTAGACTATAGACTATAGACTAGACTATAGACTAGACTATAGACTAGACTATAGACTAGACTATAGACTAGACTATAGACTAGACTGTAGACTAGACTGTAGACTAGACTGTAGACTAGACTATAGACTAGACTATAAACTAAACTATAGGCGATACTATAGTCCAGATTGTAGACGTGATTATAGTCCCGACTATATAATGAAAATCTTTCTAAATAAAAATCATAAAATTTTTGTCACTTAGTACCTTTAACCCATTAACTATGTGTAAATTGAGGTATTACATATAGTTTAGTTTTTGAAATTGTAATTTGCCAGTAATACGTCTTCATTTCGCAAACAGGTATTTTTCTATATGGTGTCGTCGTAGAAAGTTTATTTAAACTTTATATTATATAGTATTCGTTTTTCTTTTTTATGTTTTTGTTGTTATTTATATATTTCTTTTACAAAGTAGACAATTTTCTTTTTGACGTACATTTATTTTAATTAATTTAATTAAAACACATGCTACTGAAATGATCGTTTTATTTTTGTTGCATTTACAACAAGCATATTCAAACATATAGAAGTTTTATTTTTATAAAGTAAAAAAAGATTTGCAATTCAAATTTGTGGCATAAAGTGGAGTTAAAGTTTGGACTTAAAATAATTTCCGGGTATATAACAGGAAAGTTCTATTTTCCATTAATTTTATATGAACTCATGAATGCTTATTAATAATATTAAATTTTTTTAAGTAATATATACAGACGATAAATTTTATATATGTGAGTGTTAAATTTTGCTTAAACTGTTGATTTACCATAAAAAGGTGAAATTTTGCGTTCATTTTTTTATTTTTTTCATACCGATGACAAATTTATAAGGCAATCTTGAACAAACTCCAAAAAAAACTGATAACAACTTTTTTTGTTTGTTCTTATTAAATTTTTTTGTTTTTGGTAAAAATTTTCCATCTAAATGCATTTTTACCTTTAAAAATGTCACGAAAAGTAAAAAAGTTTGTAGTTCAAAAACTTATTATTGCTGAATATGCATTTCTCCCTTCATAAAAATTTTGCTATTGAAACTTTTTTATTTTAGTACTCAATAACATATATACACATGTATACTACATACTATATAGTATTACATACGATACACGGAACAACACTACTAAAACAAGAATTTTCTACATATTCAAACTTGTTCCAAAGTTTTTTTGTGTTTTTTTTATGAAATTATGCGTAACTTAAAAGTTGTAGAAATTAAAAACGAATGAAATGTAAATTCTTTTATATACATGCTATATCTTCTTTTTGCCAAACTAGACACGTACACATACATAAATTTAATGTATAGTAAAAATGTTAGGGTGCGCCGATATCTCGTCTATAGTTAGATTGTAGACTAGACTATAAACTAGGGTAAAAAAGGGATTGTATATTATACTATATACTAGACTATAGATTTGAATATAGAGTAAACTATAAACAAGACTGTAGACTATACTATAGCCTCGACTATAGACTAGAATAAAGACTATAGACTGCACTATAGACTAGACTATAGACTGCACTATAGACTAGACTATAGAATAGACGTTAGACTAGACTATAGACTAGACTAGACTATAGACTAGACTAGACTATAGACTAGACTATAGACTAGACTAGACTATAGACTAGACTATAGACTAGACTATAGACTAGA
>NC_060950.1:16860417-16862325 GCF_022045245.1 Lucilia cuprina
CTAGTTCTGTTCTAGTTCTGTTCTAGTTCTGTTCTAGTTCTGTTCTAGTTCTGTTCTAGTTCTGTTCTAGTTCTGTTCTAGTTCTGTTCTAGTTCTGTTCTAGTTCTTTTCTATTTCTGTTCTAGTTCTGTTCTAGTTTTGTTCTAGTTTTGTTTCAATTCTAATTCAATTATAATTCAATTCTAGTTCAGTTCTAATTCAGTACTAGTTCAACAAAATTCCAACTAATGCGTCTATATCCCTGTTTTCATGTATAAAACAGAATGGCCTATCACTCAGAGTACCTAAAGGATCTAATGTTGGGTATTCGAGAAATAGATGGGGATTTTTCCATCGGTTCAAATTTTGATATTTTCTTTGTATGGAAATATATTTTGTCAGAGAAATCGGGGAATGGAAGAAAAGTTGCTGCACCCCAAGATAGAAATGTGGCTAAAGTCTACTAGTTCCTTTGAACTGGTTATCACTTTGTACATTTTGATCTTAAATTTCCATAAAAATATACTTTTGGATCAGTGGTAAAACTAATTTTAAAATGTTAATTTTCACTCCTTTTGAATTTTTTAAAATTTTGCAACGAGTTGCTGAGTTACCCTCTTAATACGGTTTGTAAATATTAAAAAATATATTTATAAAAAAAAAATTTCGTTTTTTATTTAAACAAAAAAAGTTAATGAAATTAGAACGCAATGTTTGAGCAAAAAATGCAATAAAAAAAATCATCTTAATTACTCAGCCACCCAATTAACATTAGAAATGGTATAATTATCATTTAAATAATTATCAACACACAACTGAATCATTGCGTTTAAAGAAGATAATTAGTTCAAACACTTACAGACAGACAGTTGTTACACTGACAGACAGACAACCACTGATAATAATAATAATGATGACTATGATGTTGATGATGATAATGCCCTTCATACTCGGACAAAGTTAAATACTGTTTGACCAAATGACAAAACAACCAACCAACCACCAGACCAACTAACAAAATTATAAAATGACACATCATTATTACACTTTCTATTTAAAATGCATGAAGGTTTGTTTAATGTTGATAAAGATTTTTTTTAAATTCAAATAAATATCAAATAAAATTTCTAAATTTTTGGTTAAAGTGGTTAAAGATGCAGAATCAAATAATGGCAACCGAATAAAAAGTACCAAAATTAAGTGCAGCAAACTTTTTGTGGGGGTTTTGTTCTTTTTACAAAAATATCATATAATTTGTTTAGACAAACCCACAAATGCGTGACACAAAAAGACATCACAAAAAGTGTATTAAATAAAATATTTTCTAAACTTTAAGACAATTTAGACAAAAAGTTGAAAAACAATTTTTGGGTGTGATGTTCCTAAAAATTTAAGCTTTTCTATTTTTTATTTTATTTATTTTTTTTTATTTTTTTTATTTTTTGAAAAGCTGTTTTCCATATTTAAACACAAGATACTTGTTTTAGCATGTGTTTGTTGTCATTTGTTGCATTTAGTCTGCTTGTGTATTTGTGTGTAAAAGTATTATTTTCCACTAAATTGACCCATATTTTCTTACAGTTTATATTTTTTTTGCTTATTTTCGTTGATTCTGCAGTATTTTTAGAAAATTCTGCTTAAAGCTAATGGAATGCATATTTCTAGTTTATTGTTTCCTTTATTAGTGGTTTAAATTTTGTGGGTATAGTATATATATAGTATATATACCTTAAGTTCAAAAAAAAAAACAAGAATTGCCTCGTCTATTAGATAAAAGGAAGTCGAGAAAAAATATAGTCTGCAGTCTAGCCTAATCTATATTCTAATCTATAGTCTAGCCTATAGTCTAATCTATAGTCTAGTCTATAGTCTAGTCTATAGTCTAGTCTATAGTCTAGTCTATAGTCTAGTCTATAGTCTAGTCTATAG
>NC_060950.1:16862425-16866031 GCF_022045245.1 Lucilia cuprina
AACTAGAACAGAACTAGAACAGAACTAGAACAGAACTAGAACTAGAACAGAACTAGAACAGAACTAGAACAGAACTAGAACAGAACTAGAACAGAACCAGAACAGAACCAGAACAGAACTAGAACTGAAACAGAACCGAACTAGAACCGAACTAGAACTGAACTGGAACTGAACTAGAACTGAACTAGAACTGAACTAGAACTGAACTAGAACTGAACTAGAACTGAACTAGAACTGAACTAGAACTGAACTAGAACTGAACTAGAACTGAACTAGAACTGAACTAGAACTGAACTAGAACTGAACTAGAACTGAACCAGAACTGAACTAGAACTGAACTAGAACTGAACTAGAACTGAACTAGAACTGAACTAGAACTGAACTAGAATTGAACTAGAACTGAACTAGAATTGAACTAGAACTGAACTAGAACTGAATCAGTTAGTTGTTACTTTTTCTAATTGTTTTATCTTCATATTTTCCTTTAACTAGTTTCCAATAAATTTCCTCCTACAATAAAAATTGTGTTAAAATGCTCATCTTTACTTTACCGCATATTGACACTTTACTTGAACTGTGTGCAGTAATTGAACATACATATTTGACCCGGTCAGTAACTTTAATATTATTTTTGTTGAATATTAATATTTTGTTGCCACAGCTGTTGTTGTGTGTTTTTATTATACATTTATTATTTCCCTTCTATCACATTTTCTGCTACGTGCATGAATGTGTATGGTCGATGGCAAAATGCCCAAATGCTAGCTTGGCAGTCGCGTGTGTGTGTGTGTGTGTACTGGACTGGTTGCATTGTTTGTAAATGACATATTAGAATTTGCAATAATAAAAAGAAGCGAACAAACAAACAAACTAGGAAGTAAAAAAAATTAATGTTCATTCAACCTTTTACTTGTGTGTCTGTGTGTGGCACTCATGCTGCGTGTTGCTACTCTGCTACCTCCAACAGGCATTTATATGCAAGAGCTTCTTGTTATTGTTTGAAGAGGGGACACACAAAACGACGATGATGACGACGCCATTAAAAACAGTTTAACAATTTCCGTCTGAATAGTGAATGAATATACAATAGAAAATAATTTGAAACGAGAGCGATATTACAAGTCTTTTAAAAGTAGAAGTGTTAGTACACAAATGGTTCTTTTTGGCTTCAGTAACGATCCTATTTTTAAGATCTAAAATTTGTTTAGAAAACAAATCAATATAAAGAAATCGCCATAGGTCTCAAACTAAGCAACAAATATGAAAAGCATTTCTAAAAAATTAAACCGACCGACCTCGTACAAATCCCCTTTACTCGTGCATAACAAAATATTCGAGCTAAACTATGTTGCTCTTTAACATGTACTAAAAGCATCATTCTCTCTGCCAACACATACATATGTACTTGTATTTTAAAAGGGTATTTATCCTTATGAAAAATATCTACACACATGCATTAAATTTATTCACATGGATAAGGGTATGAAAGAGAGAATTTGTGTGTGTGTGGGTATGTTTATCACACATGTCTAAAAAAAAATACAATAACAACAATGGCAAACCTAACAATTCTAACATTATGGTAGGTCATGTTCTTTGATATCAAACTGTATAGGACTGTCTTAACTGTCTGTCCGTCTGGCTATATTTAAATGTTTGGAAATATAATTTCCGTATCTTTTACACTCCTTAATCTCTGTACAAATATATGTATGTGTTCGTGTGTGATATGCTTCTAATGGACTTTGGCGTATGAAATATATATCGTTTTTTCACATATTTGCTTCACAATTTTCAGATTCTTTTATATTGAAAAATTTGATTTTTGCCCCTTTACCCAATTTTCTGTTTTTTTTACTTCTCTGGGTGTGTGTGTGTCATAGGTTTGCTGTTTGGCCGACATTTTTTAGTGGCATCTTGTTTGAGATTTTCTTGTATTTTTTCTGTTGTTGTTTCACTGGCTGCTGCATATAGCATGTTGCACTTTCTTTTTTTTCTTCTTTTTTGCCCATAGTGCTTTTGTGTTAGTAGGTTTGACTTCCTAAAACATTAGCTTGTAATAAGTGTTGGCGTCTAGCTGTCTAACATGTTCAAATGCCAAAATAACTGGAAGCAAAAACAAAAATTAAATAAAACAAAGTAAGAAAAACGCAGAGTCGTTGTCAATTTGTAAAAGTATGGACAAAATTTGTTTTTGCTATAATTTTGGACTTTCGTGTGTTTGTGTTCTTAGAGAATGAAACTTTTTGCATAAATTGTTAAAAGTTTTTCTGTTGCGATAAAAAAAAGTTAAAAATATCTATAAAAATAGAAAAATTCCTTAAAGTTTAGGGCTTAAACTTTTTTAAATAAGAGCTATTTTTGGTTTTGCAGCCTTAAGGGTAAACGTTTTAATAGATTAATTAAGTTTTAAGCAAAAATTTTAAAGTTTGCAATACAAAAACTTTACATTGGATATTATTTTAACACAAATTTAATTAAAGAAAAGAACAAACATTTGCACTTTAAAAATCTACTACTTTGAGCCTAAACAACAGCCTTATAAAAGGGTCTAAAGTCTCCTCTATCGAAATATAAACTCGAATACTCTTTTGCTAAATCTCCTCTAAATTTTAAATCAATCACAGCAACCGTTTTAAAAATATTTCCCATTTAGCCACCAGTACATTCTAACGTATAATTATTATTGATTACAAAAAAAATATATCACTCATACGCCCACATTAATTAAAATTTTGTAAATAATTTGATTAGTAGGCAGGAATAATTTCTATAAATAAAATAGATTTCTTTTAAATCTCATAAAATTTTAAATTCATCAAAAATCTCAAAATCATAAGTTCCCTTTGTCTTTGTGACATTTTAAGTGTTTCTCCATTAATCATTTCAAAATGCACAAAACTCATTTGAAATTGTTTCTTGTTTTATTATTTAACATTTTTCCATTAATTTATATTCCTTTATCTTTTTTTATTATTTTGTAAAAAGTCATTTACCCTTTTCATTTGCTAAATAAAATCTCCTACGGTTGTAGGTTTTTTTTTCAATATCCGCCTTTTGTTTGTTTGCTGCCAGTAATCATCATGTCGTCATCTAGATTTTTTCTTCTTATTTGGGCGACATTTTAGTACTTTAAAGTCGTCATTACGTCTAGTGCGGTTATTATAAATTTTTCTCTGTGACTCTTTAAATCTGGGTTTTTTTCCTTATTTATGTTTGGCTTTGTGTAATGGAGCCTGGATGTGTGATATGTTAGGGGATTTTGTTTAATTTACCCTACAGAAAGGGACTATAGACTAGATTATGGACTATACTAAAGACTATAGAATATATTATAGATCAGACTAGACTATAGACTAGACTATAGACTAGACTATAGACTAGACTATAGACTAGACTATAGACTTTTGTTTGTTTGCTGCCAGTAATCATCATGTCGTCATCTAGATTTTTGCTTCTTATTTGGGCGACATTTTAGTACTTTAAAGTCGTCATTATGTCTAGTGCGGTTATTATAAATTTTTCTCTGTGACTCTTTAAATCTGGGTTTTTTTCCTTATTTATGTTTGGCTTTGTGTAATGGAGCCTGGATGTGTGATATGTTAG
>NC_060950.1:16866131-16867872 GCF_022045245.1 Lucilia cuprina
ATATATAGATAGATAGATAGATAGATAGATAGATAGATAGATAGATAGATAGATAGATAGATAGATAGATAGATAGATAGATAGATAGATAGATAGATAGAAAGAAGAAATAAAGAGTTTGGTAGTTTTTCCAATGAAGTACAAAATACAGTAATGGACGAGGGTGTAATAAAGTCATTAGCATTCTTACTTGTTTTCCTCTTTTGTTTCATATGATTCGACAAAAATAATTTACCAAACTGTTTGTGTCTGTCTGAAGTGTATCTATAGAGCTTGTAATCCATTCATTATTTTTGTATGCTACACTTTCTTTCTTGCTCTTTTCTAGTACTTCTGTTCGGTTTGTGTATTTAATTTTTTTTTTTTTGGCTTTATATTGTTCTCGTTAAGAATGTTTTCAGACTGTCAGCCAAGCAGTAGTAACACGTTTTTTTCTTTTTATTTTCTAAAAAATAGAATTTTTCACTTATTAAATAGATGAACAGTATAGTGTTTTTGTAAAGCAAAACGAAAAAAAACCATACGTATAAATAAAATAACCATAAATATGTGTATAATTACAGAGTAACATTACATCTTTTCTTTGGTTTTCTTTTCTTTCTTGTAAAAGGATTTTTCAATGTTCCTATAAATAACATAAAAAACTATAAACGAATTAAAAAGCAGTGCTAGTAGCTTAACATTTATATGGTTTATCATTAATATTTTGCCAACAGTTCTAGTTTTTTCTTTTGCTATTGTAGATTTGGATAATGGTTAAATATGTTGCAGATATGTGTTTCCTTGGTTAATTTATGGCCAAAAGTTATGTACTTGCAACATGCCACAATAACCAACATTACAACAGCAACAAAAAGTTGATGTTCGTTACTACATACATACATATATAGTCAGTCATAATGAAAACTTTGTTGTACCTGTTAAAGTTCAATGCTTGATAAGTAAAATTCATATCCAAAAAAATATATATTCATTCAAATAGATAAACCTGAATACTGCAACAGAGCAGATAAAAAAATTGCAGACATAAATATTCAGAACCGACTACCCTAGTACTATCACTGTCAGAATGAACCCAAAACGTAATTGCAATATCTAGAAAAACTCGCAACAAACTTAATAGCTGAGAGACAGACATACTGACTGTCTGTTTGACTTAACTGATGAATGAAAGCGAAAATCAAAATTGACATGTTGTTTGATGGTATTTTAAGATAAAAAAGTATTTTTTAACAACAAAATATTTTGGTTTTCTCGTTTTACATGAATTTTAAATACATTCATTTAATCATTCATCAAATCAGTAACAAGGATGAGTACGTATTCGGTGTTTGGTGCAGGGATAAAAAGAAGATAAATATAGTTACTTCATTTTTATATGCATAGAGATATATTGTGTTTAAAAGTTAAAAAAAAAATTATACTTGTTCGTTTGTTTTTTAAGAATTTAATTTACGAAGTAATTTTTATCATTTTGATTAAACTTTATAGTTTTAACAATGGTTAGTACAATTAATTAATAACTTCTGATGAGAAATCAGAGAAATCAAGTAAACAATCCTTAGTAACTCCTATAATATAAGGGTGTAAACCACAATTCATTGACCTCAAAAATTATACTGTAACAGATCTCAACTAGAACTGAACTAGAACTGAATTAGAACAGAACTAGAACTGAACTAGAACTGAACTAGAACTGAACTAGAACTGAACTAGAACTGAACTAGAACTGAACTAGAAC
>NC_060950.1:16867972-16873894 GCF_022045245.1 Lucilia cuprina
TAGACTAGACTATAGACTAGACTATAGACTAGACTATAGACTAGACTATAGACTAGACTATTGACTAGACTATAGACTAGACTATAGACTAGACTATAGACTAAACTAGACTATAGACTAGACTATAAACTAGACTATAGATAGTCTATAGTTGGGGTAATTCGGGTTAAGGAGACTAACTAAGACTTATTTTAGAAAATTACTTAACAATATCGTTGTAGGGTATCATGTTGTCTGTCTTTCTTAGTTATTATTAAAATCTTTCATTCGGGTATGTTAAAGTTATTTAGATGTTTGTGGCATAAAGTAATAGTAATTCTCTTATCATCTTTGTCATCATGATAAAATTCTTTTAAATAAACTCTCTCTTTTTATCTCTTTGTGTGTGCATTTTGTTATGCTCTTTTATGTGGCATTTAAAACAGGCATGGAAAGTTCAGTACTATTAGAATACTGCAAAACTGAATCAAAACAGTTTTAAATTAATACTTTATACCAAATAATAGACACACCCATGATGTAGGTAGTTCAAAGCTAGTTCATAGTCCTCAAACTATTCAATAGGCTAGTCAACAGGTCAGTAAATAGTAGGCTAGGCTAGGTAATAATTTAATTCATAGATTGGTCTTTAGACTTAACGATCTAGCTTCTCAGCAAACTAGTGCATACGTCCATAAACTAGTCATGGAGTACTATTCTAATCAACTGACTAATCTTTGGACTTAAAAATAAACTCTTTATGAAAAATTTTCAAAAACTTATTACACTTATCCATGCCTGATATAAACTATTTTATACTCGTATATCTATATAAATTTTGTTGCTACAATTTTTGTTGCATGCATTTTTACTGATGCATCCATGTATTGACTGCGAGTGCTGCTTTTACTACGTTTACGTGCTTTGACTAGAAAATTTCTGGTGGCAAACTTTTAGTTGTTTTCATAACATTCAAGCTGCAAGTTGTGTCGGTTGGTCGGTATTTTTTGTGCCACATTATAAACAAGTTAAAAGAAAAATACCTAAGAAAACTAAAAATAAAAATTTTAAATATTTTTTGGAAAAAAAAAACCCAAACATTTAAAAAGGAAGGGAAGAGTGGTGGGCAGCGAGTGTGTGAGGGTTTTTATAAGGTGTGTTGCTGCGTAGTGCGTTCGCGTATATTGGAGTGGCTGCTGGTGCTGTTGAAGCTGCTAATGATTGCTGTTGCATCGTTAAGTCTGCGTGCATGAGTGTTGTTTGCCTTCACAATTGAATGATTTAAAGTTGTCTTCTTTATCTTTTTTTGAAAATTCGCTGCACGTTTACTCATATTACTTTTACATGTCCATGTATGTAATTTTGGAAAGCTAGTGCTTAAAATTTGTGTTGGTCCATTGTTAAGACAATTTTATTGAAAATTCTTTACTGAAAAACAAGAAAAAAAAAATAACAATTAAAAACACTCTTAAAAAAGTTTTTCAAAAGAAGCAGTTAAAACAAAAAAATATATAAAAAGCCATTAAATTTTGACATCAACTTGTTTATTTACTTTTTTATTATATTTATTGTTGCAGCACAAGTGTGTTTTTCATGTCACTATTTTAACATTTATTGTTATTTTCCACACTTGCTCCATTAATTGTACTTCTTCAACTGTGCTCCTGCTCCGCCTCTATATCCTCCTTTAAACTCGTATACCGCCGCGTTTGGTTGCCTTTTTGTTTTGTCGTTGTTGTCAGTTTATGAGTTCATTATTAAAGTTGGTCGGGGGTGTTTAAGTGAATTGTCACCGTCATACAATCATACATACGTGTTTGTTCATACATTGTTTTATTTTAATTACATTTCTTGCTGTTGTTGTCGTTGTTGGTGTGGACGTTATTTATGAATCCAGATGAAATTACTTTTTTGCCACGGTAAGTAAATCATTATAGTTTTGGCATGATTTGGCTACCAACAAGAATAAAAATGAAATCATGCGTTTGTAATTGATAAAATGTTGTTTTTTTTAAAAAAAGCTTTTATTGCCTGATAAACAACTTCTCTATAAGAAAAAGCAAGCAACTTTTCTAAAAGAAAAAGATTGTTTGGCATGGCAAGAAACATTTTTTATTAGAAGTACATTGTCTTGCTTGGCAAAGCAACTTTTCTTTAAGAATAATATGGTTTTGTCGGGCAAGCAACTGTTCTATAAGAAAACTATTGTTTTGTACAACTTTTCTAAAAGAAGAATATTGTTTTGTTTGGCAAGCAACTTTTCTAAAAGAAAAAGATTGCACTGCCTTACAAGAAACTTTTCTTTTAGAAAAAGATTGTCCTGCTTGGCAAGCAACCTTTTTATTAGAAGTACATTGTCTTGCTTGGCAAAGCAACTTTTCTTTAAGTATAATATGGTTTTGTCGGGCAAGCAACTTTTCTATAAGAAAACTATTGTTTTGTACAACTCTTCTAAAAGAAGAATATTGTTTTGTCTGCCAAGCAACTCATCTAAAAGAAAAAGATTTTCTTTTAGAAAAAGATTGTCCTGCTTGGCAAGCAACTTTTCTTCAAAAAGAAGATTGTCTAGCTACTTTTCTATAAAAAAAACTATTGTTTTGTCCGGCAAGCAACTTATCTAAAAGAAAAAGATTGCATTGCCTTACAAGCAACTTTTCTTTTAGAAAAAGATTATCCTGCTTGGCAATCAACTTTTATTTAAGAAGAACATTGCTTTGTATTGTTTGGCAAGAAACTTTTCTTCAATAAGAAGATTGTTTTGTCGGGCAAGCAACATTTCTTTAAGACAACTATTGTTTTGTCCGACAAGCAACTTTTCTAAAAGAAGAATATTGTTTTGTCTGCAAGCAACTTTTATATAAGAAAAAAATTTTCTTTTTCTAAAAGAATTTTTTTTATAAGAAAAAGGTTGTCTTGGCAAGCAACTTTTTTAAGAAGATCATTGTTTTGTCTGGCTAGCAACTTTTCTGTAAGAAAAATTTTGTCTTGAATGGCCAGATACTTTATTATTAGAAGAAGATTGTCTTGCTTGACAAAGCAACTTTTCTACAAAAAAAGATTATTTTGTCGGGAATGCAACATTTCTATAAGACAACTATAGTTTTGTCCGACAAGCAACTTTTCTAAAAGAAAAATATTGTCTATAAGAAAAAGGTTTTCTTGCTTGACAAGTAACTTTTCTTCAAGAGGAAGATTGTTTTGTCGGGCAAGCAACATTTCTATAAGAAATTGATTGTCTTGTCTGACAAGCAACTTTTCTATTAGAAATCTATTGTTTTGTCCGACAAGCAACATTTCTAAAAGAAGAATATTGTTTTGTCCGGCAAGCAACTTTTCTAAAAGAAAAAGATTGTATTGCTTGACAAGCAACTTTTCTATAAGAAAATGATGAAATGCTAAGCAAGCAAATTTTCTAAAAGAAAACTATTGTGTTTTCTATAAGAAAGAGATTGTATTGCCTAGCAACCAACTACAATAAGAATAAAATTTTTCAGCCAGGAAAGCAAATTTTCTATAAGAAAAAGATTGCCTTTCAGAGCAAGCAACTTTTCCATAAGAAACAGATTATCTCTCCAGGTAAGCAACTTTTCTATAAAAAATTATTAGCTTGTCTATCAAGCAACTTTTTTGTATAAAAAAGAGCGTATTGTTTAGCAAGCAACTTTTCTATAAGAGAATTATTGTCTTGCTAATCAAATAGAAGAAAATAATTGTTACCTGACAAGCAACTTTTCTATAAATAAATATTATGTTGCCTGTATTAACCTTTCGGTAAGTAAAAGATTGTGTTGCCTGAAGAGCAATTTTCCTTTAGAAAAATATTTCTTAAATGGCAAGCAACTTTTTTATAAAAAAAATTGTTTGGCCTATCAAGCAACATTTCTCGCCTTGTGTTGTTTAGCAATATGGAGTTTTCTTTTTACAATTTTTTGTATGTTTGTTTCTTTAGAAATTTTTGTATTGCTAGCAAGATGAAGTTTTCTTTAGAAGTTCTATCAAGCAAGCAAACTTACTATAGAAAAAGTTGTCAAGCAAACTATTGGTCCTACGAGCCACTTAAACATAAGATTTTGTTCTTCATATTTCACACTTTTCTAAATCCTTTCAATAAAATAATTTTACATAATTATTATTAAATAATATGAAGAAAACTTCTTTTCGACAAAACATATTCAAATTAAATTAGGGTCAACATCATATGGCATATACATTTTTTTTCACACAATATCAAAGGAATATAAATTAAAATGAAATTCCTTACAAAAACAAAACATATATAAAAAGGGATAAAAATTGTTGTAATAAATCACTTTATTAATTGTGTTGCTGCTGATGATCATCATCATCATCATGTACTTTAGAACTCTATATGAATTAAGGTCGATTTATATGAAAATATGTTCCTATTTTTTTGTATTTTGTTTTCTTTCTTTTATATTTTATTGTACTTGTTTTTAAATATGAAATCAAAACAATATAAAGTATTATGATTATTATTTGTTTGCTGTTTGAAATTTACAAAAGTCTCCAGCCAGGCTGGTAAAACAGATGAAATAGTTTTTCTTAAATAGTTATTATTATTATTATTTTTGTTGTAAATGCTTCTTTTTTTGTAATATTTTCTGGAGTTCGTTAACTTGAGTAGTTTTTTTGTTTTTATTATATTCATTACATTTTTTCTAACAAAACGTTAAGAAATTCTTGTTGCTCTCATTTTTTTCTTGGAAGGAGAAGGAGTATTGTTTGGAAATTGTTCTTTTCTTAGGATTTGGTTTTATATTTTTCTTATTTAGTGTTATTTTAAAAGAATGTATTTGAGCTGTTAAGCAGTCATGGGCAATACTTCTCATACTACGTTGATGTCTTTAAAGCGTGCTCAATGCTGCTTAGGCGTTGTTGTTGTTACAAAAACACTCTCTTTAAACTACTTTGTATGATTTGCCACAAATATTGATCTTATCTTCTCTACTTTAGTCTCAAAATTTTCTTATATTGATCATAACTGCTGCAAAATCTTCTACGTAATATATATTACAAAAAAAAAAATCGCGTTAAATTAATCACAAAAAAAAAAATAATAATTTTTAAAAATAACTTTAAACATATTTCTTCTATTTTCTTGTTGGTATTTAGTTGTTGGTTAGCAGCTTGTTGTTGGTTGCTGCTGCTGTTGCTGTTGCTATTGTTTGGTCGTTGGCTGGCTATTGTTGCTATATTTCATTGTTAGTTAGTTTAGCCTTTTTCTTTTGTGTTTGCAAGTGTGTAAATGTATTTATAATTGTTGGTTTGTTCGACGTCTGCATCGACGTTGTTGTCATTGTGTTGTAATCTTAAGAATTTTAACTTTTCCGCTTTTTTTTGTACGGTTCTTTTCTAGCTTTCTTTCTTAGTTTTTATTTATTTATTGTGTTTATTGTTGTTTTACATTTTACTATTAAGTTGTTGTTTTTGTTGCTATTGTCGCATTGTAATAAAATATCATGGTTTGCATTACTTATGTACACATAGCTTTTCCTTTTCATAGAAAATTATATACATATGCTTGTCAAATAACACGGGCAAACAAATTTTGAAATCGAAAACTAAAGTGTACAAATTTTGAAGGATTGAATCCGAAACTAATTGCTAGGTTTCTCAATCATTTCAATTTTTATTTTTCTACGTATTTAAATTTTTCAGCTTAAAATCTTCTGCGACAAGATTCTGATCAGCACCTCGGTGTTAGATTTTTTTTATATTTTGTTGGCCAGTGTAATCTGTAAAGAAAAAGTACAAGAAAAGTAATCGTATTCTTATTTTTCATATTTTTCTTTATGAAGCTTAATTCTTGTATAAATACCTTTACAGTAGTGGCCAATTTTAACATTTAATAGATAGATAGATAGATAGATAGATAGATAGATAGATAGATAGATAGATAGATAGATAGATAGATAGATAGAT
>NC_060950.1:16873994-16929296 GCF_022045245.1 Lucilia cuprina
TAGAACTGAACTAGAACTGAACTAGAACTGAACTAGAACTGAACTAGAACTGAACTAGAACTGAACTAGAACTGAACTAGAACTGAACTGAACTAGAACTGAACTAGAACTGAATTAGAACAGAACTAGAACTGAAATAGAACTGAACTAAAATTTAAGTAGAGCTAAACTAGAAAACAATAAGAATTTATTTAGATCTTTGTTGTATTTAATTGTTACAAATATGTACATTAAATTTCTGTCAATCCGTTATTTATCTCTGTCTCTTTCTAATTACAGCATTGCTGAAGAAAAGAAAAATCTTGGTAACGACCAATACAAAGCACAAAACTATCAGTCTGCTTTGAAATTCTACTCGGACGCCATATCACTATGTCCCGATTCGGCAACGTACTATGGCAATCGTGCTGCCTGTTATATGATGTTATCCAACTATACGAATGCATTAAATGATGCTCGTACCGCAGTGCGTTTAGATCCTAAATTTGAAAAAGCCTATGTGCGTATTGCTAAATGTTGTGTGGCCAAGGGTGATATTATTGGCACCGAACAGGCAATTAAACGTATAGAAGAAATTGATGCTCAAAGTAATGCTGTTAATGCCGAGAAACAGGCTGTACAGCAATTAAGACAATTGGAACAGACCATACAAACTAATTACGATACGAAAGCCTATCGTAATGTAGTTTACTATTTGGACTCGGCCATTAAACTAGCACCAGCTTGTTACCGGTTTGTAGCGAACTCTATTATTTTTTTATATTAAATTAAAACATTTTTATATATGGTTTTTCTATTTTAGTTATCGTCTTTTGAAAGCCGAATGTTTGGCTTATTTGGGTCGCTGTGATGAAGCTGTTGACATTGCCATTAGTGTTATGAAATTGGATAGTACCTCGGCTGACGCCATTTATGTGCGTGGTTTGTGTTTCTATTATACCGACAATTTAGAGAAGGGCATTAAACATTTCGAATTGGCCTTACAATTGGATCCCGATCATAAAAAAGCCAAAGAGATGCGCACCAAAAGCAAAACCCTCAAGGATATGAAAGAGAACGGCAATGTTCTGTTCAAATCCGGCCGCTATCGTGAAGCTCAAGCTGTCTACACGGATGCCTTACAAATCGATGAATTCAATAAAGATATCAATTCGAAACTTTTATACAATCGCGCCTTAGTCCACTCTAAAATCAATAATCTGCGTGAGGCGGTAGCTGATTGTACTCGTGTTTTAGAAATTAATGATAAATACTTAAAGGCGTTGTTGTTGCGTGCCCGTTGCTATAATGATCTCGAGAAATTCGATGAATGTGTTAATGATTATGAGGCCGCCTTACAGATTCAAAAGACTCCGGAGATTAAGAAATTGTTGCGTGATGCCAAATTTGCTTTGAAGAAATCTAAACGTAAGGATTATTATAAGATTTTGGGTGTCTCTCGCAGTGCTGGCGAAGAGGAGATAAAGAAGGCTTATCGCAAGAAGGCTTTAGTTCATCATCCCGATCGTCATGCCAACAGTTCGCCTGAGGAACGTAAAGAGCAGGAGTTAAAATTTAAGGAAATTGGTGAGGCTTATGCGATTTTGTCGGATCAAAGGAAAAAGATGCGTTACGATAGTGGTCAAGATATGGAAGAACATGAACAGGGTAAGTGAAATTTTTAGATTTTATGAAATATGAATTATGAATCATCTAGAACTGAACTAGAACTGAACTAGAACTGGACTAGAACTGAACTAGAACTGAACTAGAATTGAACTAGAACTGAACTAGAACTGAACTAGAACTGAACTAGAACTAAACTAGAACTAAACTAGAACTGAACTAGAACTGAACTAGTACTGAACTAGAACTGAACTAGAACTGAATTAGAACTGAACTAGAATTGAACTATAACTGAAAGTCTATTTTGCAAACTAGTCCATTTATTTTGGAAACTAGAAGAGATATAACCAAAATAACGATAATCTGTGATCACTCTTATTTCCCATCAAAAATCCACTTTTTGAGTGAAAACATAAAAGTCCATTTATTTTGGAAACTAGAAGAGATAGAGCCAAAATAACGATAATCTGTGATCACTCTTATTTCCCATCCAAAATCCACTTTTTGAGTGAAAACATAAAAGTCCATTTATTTTGGAAACTAGAAGAGATAGAGCCAAAATAACGATAATCTGTGATCACTCTTATTTCAAAATCCATTTTTTGAGTCAAAAATCCATTTTTTGAGTCAAAAATCTTTTTTTTGTGTCAAAAATCCACTTTTTGAGTGCAAACATAAAAGTCCATTTATTTTGGAAACTAGAAGAGATAGAGCCAAAATAACGATAATCTGTGATCACTCTTATTTTCTACCAAAAATCCATTTTTTGAGTCAAAAATCCATTTTTTGAGTGAAAACATAAAAGTACATTTATTTTGGAAACTAGAAGAGATAGAGCCAAAATAACGATAATCTGTGATCACTTTTATTTCCCATCCAAAATCCACTTTTTGAGTGAAAACATAAAAGTCCATTTATTTTGGAAACTAGAAGAGATAGAGCCAAAATAACGATAATCTGTGATCACTCTTATTTCCCATCCAAAATCCATTTTTTGAGTCAAAAATCCATTTTTTGAGTGAAAACATAAAAGTCCATTTATTTTGGAAACTAGAAGAGATAGAGCCAAAATAACGATAATCTGTGATCACTTTTATTTCCCATCCAAATCCATTTTTTGAGTGAAAACATAAACGTCCATTTATTTTGGAAACTAGAACAGATAGAGCCAAAATAACGATAATCTGTGATCACTTTTATTTCCCATCCAAAATCCATTTTTTAGTGAAAACATAAAAGTCCATTTATTTTGGAAACTAGAAGAGATAGAGCCAAAATAACGATAATCTGTGATCACTCTTATTTCCCATCCAAAATCCATTTTTTTTAGTGAAAACATAAAAGCCCATTTATTTTGGAAACTAGAACAGATAGAGCCAAAATAACGATAATCTGTGATCACTCTTGTTTTCTATCAAAAATCCATTTTTTTAGTCAAAAATCAAATTTTTGAGTGAGAACATAAAAGTCCATTTATTTTGGAAACTAGAAGAGATAGAGCAAAATAACGATAATCTGTGATCACTCCTATTTCCCATCAAAAATCCACTTTTTGAGTCAAAAATCCATTTTTTGAGTCAAAAATCCATTTTTTGAGTTAAAAATCTTTTTTTTTTTTGTCAAAAATCCATTTTTTGAGTGAAAACATAAAAGTCCATTTATTTTGGAAACTAGAAGAGATAGAGCCAAAATAACAATAATCTGTGATCACTCTTATTTTCTACCAAAAATCCATTTTTTGAGTCAAAAATCCATTTTTTGAGTGAAAACATAAAAGTCCATTTATTTTGGAAACTAGAAGAGATAGAGCCAAAATAACAATAATCTGTGATCACTCTTATTTTTTATCAAAAATCGATTTTTTGAGTGAAAACATAAAAGTCCATTTATTTTGGAAACTAGAAGAGATAGAGCCAAAAATCCAAAATCCATTTTTTGAGTGAAAACATAAAAGTTCATTTATTTTGGAAACTAGAAGAGATAGAGCCAAAATAACGATAATCCGTGATCACTCTTATTTTCTATCAAAAATCCATTTTTTGAGTGAAAACATAAAAGTCCACTTATTTTGGAAACTACAAGAGATAGAGCCAAAATAACGATAATCTGTGATCACTCTTATTTCCCAACAAAAATCCACTTTTTGAGTGAAAACATAAAAGTTCATTTATTTTGGAAACTAGAAGAGATAGAGCCAAAATTACGATAATCTGTGATCACTTTGCTTCTCATCTAGAACTGAACTAGAACTGAACTAGAACTGAACTAGAACTGAACTAGAACTCAACTAGAACTGAACTAGATCTGATCTAGAACTGAACTAGATCTGAGTTAGATCTAAACTAGCACTGAACTAGGACTGACCTAGAACTGAACTAGAACTGATTTCACTGAAAGTTTTAAATTGTACTACAAATATGAAATTTCACTAAAATTTAATTCTATTTCTCTATGTTTCAGCTGATTTTGATCCTAATCAAATGTTCCGTCACTTCTTCCAATTTGGTGGTGGCCCTACCGGTCAATCGTTTGGGTTTGAATTTTAAACATAAATTGAAAAAAGTTGCGTTATTATTGTCATCTAAAAATAACAACATGAACTCTTAAAACTCTTTAAACAAAATCAACAACCAACTATACCACCCGCCGTCGTCATTGTTGTCATCCTTAACAATATTACCATAAAAAAAAGAACACAACAACAGCAATTGCAACAAAATCTTTAAAAACGCAACAAAAAACCCCTTTTTAAAAAAATTATATAATTTTGCATGTTCATTAAAAATTAAATACAAATTTAATAAACATTATATAAATGATAAAATTTAATAATAAAAATTAAAACTTAATATATTCCAACAAATGCCACATGACAGACAACAAGAAAAAAAAACTAAAACTAATTTAACAGCATATTAGAAAAGAAAATATAAATAAATAATTGTGGACTTAATAGCAAAAAAACCTAATTTCAAAAAAAAAGAATTAAAATTTGTTAAAATTAATTGAATTCAATATCAATATAACTGATTAAATTTAAAAAATAAATAAATAAAAAAATACCTTATAGCTAAACCACAAATTATACTTAGATTAAACATAGATTTTACATAAAAACATAATGAAAATAAAACAAAACAGCAAAAAAATATAGAAAAAAATCAAAAACAATGTATTTGTTATTGTAAAATTACTTTTTTAAAGATTTCACACAAAAAAACCACTAATTTGCTGCAAAAGAAAAAAATTATTCATTGTTTAATTATAAGATTTCTTAGTTTTTGTGTTTGTTGAACAAATTCCTTCTGCTCCCTGCTTCTCCTAGCAATTCCCCTTCTTCATTAAAATCATTAATTATTTTTCATTTTTCTATTTCTTTTTATTTTTTTAGTTGTAAGTTATTTTCTTTTTGTATGCTTTTCAATTTATTATAATATTAATTTTTAGAGATGTAAGCATTTTTCTTTTCTTTAATTTTATGCAAACAAATTTTGTTTGTAACAAAAAAAAAATTCTTTTTAATTTTAATTTAGTTTTAATTCATTTTATTTGCAACTAAGTTGTATGTGTGTGTGTGTTGCTATCTTACAAAATTTAGTTGATTTTCTTTTTTTTTATATGTTTAAATAAATTTATTGATGTTTTTTTCCATGGGATATTATTAATGTAAAATTAAAAAGGGTTTTAATGGAATATAAATGAAAATCGAAAAATTTTCAATTTTAAATCAAATGTCCTCTTTTGGATGTATAGGTGTTATGTGGAAGTAGTAAGTAATATCCAGCAGTTCGACGGGATAGTCCCGAACTGACCACTTAACCTACCACTTGTGGTGGCCCCTAGCCACCTGACTACCCAGGTGACCGACTATTTTAACATGGGCTTGTCCTACGAGGAAGTCAATCGTCACTCTACACCCTACAAAGAGACAGTAAAGACACGATTGCCTCCGCTCTCGCTTACAAAGAGGGCACTAAAGTAACGACTGTCTTCATTCTCGTTTACAAAGAGTTTATTTGTAACGAAAGACCCAAAACATACGAATTGGAGTCAGCCAGGTTGTAAGATATTAATGAAAGTGTCTACTCTCTAGAATACTATGGGACAATAATGTGACGATTGACCCGATATAAATATGAGTCAACCATATGATGGCATATTAGTAGAAAGTAATAATCATTTCTCCAAAAGATGGGTAAAATATATACTTTCGGAAGTACAACAAAAAAAAAAAAAACACTTTTAAGAGTATAATCTCTAGGTTACTTGAGCACAGTAAAGAGACGACTGCCTCCGCTCCCGCTTACAAAGGGGACACTAAAGTGACGACTGTCTTCCTTCTCGATTACAAAGGGTACATAAGTGTCGAATGACCCAAAACATACGAATTACGATCATCCAGGCGGTTAACTATTAGTGGAAATGACGGTCTTTTTCGTATGCATTGACTCTTTGTCGAACTGCTGGGTATTACAAAGTTCTCCTACGACTACTAGGCAAATATAAGGGGACCATTATCAGCTGAATCCGCTTGATCGGGTCAAATGTGTGTGGCTAAACTATAGCTCTTGACCACAATATAAAATTTATCACGCTTTGTCTTTGAATGGCCAAAATATGAGGGAGAAATTGTATTTCTGATTCAGATTTATAGCGGCTTAATCATTTAGCGCGGGTTTTTATTACCTTAGCTATTGGCCAGATAAACCTAAGTTATAAGTAAGAATACACAATCAACAAAAACAATAAAATAATGAATTCGGAAGTAGCAAAACTTATTATTTCACGTAAATAGTCACTCATATTCTGCATTTCGATTACGTTTACGCATTCAGTTACGCAATGACCGAAAAAAGGTATGAATCGTATGAAAAAGTAGAATCAATTCCATTTCGTTTCAATGCTTTACGATTCTCGCTTATTCTACATTTCGATCGTAAATACGTTTTTGTAAGGGCGAGTTTTTCTGATAAAGATAATCTTCATTCCTTGGTTAAACTTGGTTTAATATATTTTTCGTGTTTTTCAGTTATCAGTAAAGTTACTTATTAACTTAATTTAACTGAGTGTTAAACCAATTAAACTCAAGTTATAAGTGAGAAAACACAATTAACAAAAACAATAAAACAATGATTTAGGAAGATCAAAAACTTGCAATTATTTGATTTATTTTGTTTTATTATTATTTTAAATGTTTATTTAACATTCTTGCAAAATTTTCCATTTTACAAAAGTATTGTTTGCAAAAAAACAGCTGTTCATTGTTTATGTTTTTGATTGAAGAGTTGGCAATACTAACAGCAATACTTAGTTAACTGCGCTTAAATCTAAAACTGAAAAACACAATCATCGGTTAAAGTCCGCCTAAATTTATTCCGAGTTTAAGCTAACAGCTACTTAAGCCTAGTTTAACTGAGTAGTAAGAAACTTGCCCTTAGTATGTTTAGATTTCATTTCTGGCTTATTAGTTTGTAAGGCAGTGTAATCGAACTTTGTTAATGTTAAGTTCCACTTAAAAAATCTAGGTTTTGGGCCATATTTGAGACATTTTCTGAGAGTATGTTAGTAATATCTCCCTTCTTTGATAGGCAGAATCCTTTAGCTTTTACCAGTAAAGTTGTCGATAAATGGAGCTCGTTCACACGATATTGGATCTGCGCTTCGGAACTAACCGATTCTCAACTCAGCATCAACTGGGCAGTGTAATCATCTGAAAGTATCTCGGTTATATCTTCCATCTTCCTTCAGAATCCTTCAGCTATAACCAGTAAAATTGTCGACAAATACAACTCGTTCCCACGACATTGGATCTTTGCTACGGAACTACCCAACTCTCGATTGGCTAAAGATTGTCAACTCAGCATCTGATTTATCAACTTTAAGTTTTTTCCTTCAGGGAAGAACATCCAGTCACAGCGTCAATCTGTTACAATAAACACAACATCACCCCATAGACTGCAACGTGTATCTATGAGCATCGCCTACAAGAGAAAATGAGGATACTTTTAGTTAAGAAACATAATGTTATGTTGACTTTTGGAATGTTACCGGAGGAGTCACATATCATACAGTTTGATGGTAATAATGTTTAGATTTCATTTCTGGGTTAATAGTTTTTGGGCAGTGTAATCATCTGAAAGTATCTCGGTAATATCTTTCATCTTCCTTCTGAATCCTTCAGCTATCACCAGTGAAGTTGGCGACAAATACAATTCGTTCCCATATATTCCTAATACATATGTCAATCTGTTACAATAAACACAACTTCACCAAATGGATTGAAACGTTGAGGAATGAAGATAGTTTTAGTTAAGAAACATAATGTTAATGTTGACTTTTTGAATATTACAGAAGGAGTCACACCGACTTTAACATTACACAACTTAATGCTTTCCCAAGACATGTCAGCATCGTTATAACCATCTACAAGAGAAAAAGGAGGTCCTTTAAAAAAACATAATGTTATGTTGCCTTCTGGAATGTAACCAGAGGACTCATCCCAACTTTAACATCACACAGTTTGATGCTCAGCCCACAGTGAAAATGTCAGCAGGGTCCTTTACTTATATGAGAAGAATATATAATCGAGAGGGAAAAAAAGACTTAACGGCTACCGCGCTGTTCCTGATACATATGTCCAACATATATTCAACTGCTCAGGCTACTCTAACCAATTTCTAGGTTTGTACCTCAACAGCAAACAGCCGGATTAAAAATCTATAGTTTTAGTTGGTAGTATATCTATCTCTTGCCGTAGTAGTTGATGGAACGCAAATTCGGACTGAACATCTGTCTAATTATTACGACAGCAAACACGAATAAATTGCAAACATTTTTTGCGGAGGAACACATACATAAACACATGTAGGGGTAAACTAAACAAGGCAACGGCTTTCAACGACTTGTGCACTAAAATGTTCGTTAAGAGATGTCGCCGACTTTTATATAACTTTTATATCAGATTGAAGGGATCAGCTAGGAATGTCAAGAGGGACCTTTATATATTAAAGAAAAACGTCTTAGTTCGATGCAGGTTACGTTGAATCAATACCTAGTGTGGTTTTCTCTTCTCTTGTGTGTATAGCTTATGCGAACAGGAGTGTATATGAAATCGAATAACTTATATACTGTAAATCGGAAGTGTTAATCACGTGGATTTAGGTTAAAAAGAATTAAAAAGAAAAAACTCCAGATTGTGTTCAAAAATGATTGAGCTATTCCAAAATATTTTCGAATATATCTCGAACACCAGTCAATACGCACACACATACTCAGAATTTATATCAAATGGTTAACATCTCGAAAGCATGTCTGATACAAGATTTTGGATCCCAAATATATCTGAGATCTTTGAAAAATTAGGAAAAAATAGGCCAGATGGGAAAGTGTGTAATATATCATTATGATAACTAATTCTTCTGACTTTGCCTCGTCCAAATGATGTAGATTTTGAAAATCTTTTAAAAAAAAAACCTTTTTAATTTTCATTAAACAACATTTAATAAATATCACCCCTATTCTGCATTTCGATTACGTTTACGCAATGATCGAAAAAAGATATTCCAACAAAAAACTGAATCGTAAGAAAAAGAAGGAGTCAATGCTTTCCATTTCGTTTCAAAGCTTTACGAGCTATTATTTAAACCTCTTTTAGTTATAGATAGAAAATCCCTATTGTTTTAAAATATGTGGCTTTAGTTACAATTTTCTTGTTTTCATTTTCTTACTTTTACTTGCTTTAAATAATCTTAAACAAACTTTTTTAAAAATATTTTTAATCTAAATTTTCCTGCCAACTATTTTTAATTTTTGATATATTTTTAAGAAATTACTCAACATTAAAAAATTGGTCTATTTATACTTGTAATTAATAAAAATTAAAAGTCATTTATTTATTACAAATAGTTATTGGTTTTAAGGTTAATTGAAATAAATATTATAAAAGATAAGAAAAAAAAACTATTAATAATACTATGTATACAAAATGGGTGAATATAATTTATGAAAATAAAAGATTTAGTTAATTTTGTGAAAAGTTTATCTCTCGCAAGTAAATCAATTTTAATGATCAATAATATATTATATTTTAAAAACAATGTCTCATATTTTAAAAAAAAATATCTAAATTTAAATAAACTAAAATAGGTTTTGAAGAGTTTAATTTAAATATAGTTGTAATTGAATTAGTAGTTTTTCGAAATTAATAACAATTCTATGGACTAACCTATTATTTCGCCTACGAACTATGATATGGATTAGTCTAGGGGCCAATATCTAAACTATTTATCAGTCTCTTGAGTAATCTGTTGTTGTTGTAACAGCTGTATTTAGGTCCAAGCCAAGAAATTGGGCTACTTCAATAGGGTTAGTCCATAAATCCATTAGGCTAAGTGAAGTAGGGTGGGCTGGACAGTTGAATATGTGGTGGGTATCATGGGGACCCTGTCCACAAGATGGGCATATATTGGGGATGGCACGGTCTATGCAGGACCAGTAGGCGTTGAGCCTGTTTCTCCATCCCGATCTCAGTTGTGCCAGAGCAACTCTTGTTTTCCGTGGCAGGTTCTTCTCTATTTCTGCTATGGGCGGTGGGCGAGCTCCAAGAACGACATTCATGCGGAAACCTGAAACCGCGGTATTGATGGCGTCTCTATGAATGTCGTTCAAAGCTGCTGTATACGAAGTCTGATCTAAGGGATCCTGTACATAACTTTGTATGCTCTCTCTTTGTATACACGAAGGTCCTTCCTGACATGCCTAGGGGGAGCATCCAACTGTGTGAAGTAATCTGTCTGAGTAAAAACTAAAACTGAGTAATCTGTCGACTAGTCTAGTTATAGACTTGTCTATCTAGTCTATTGATTAGTGTTTTAGCTATTTATTTGTCTTAACTGGTCAATTGACTAGTCCATTGTTCTATTCATTGGTCATTTGATCAATCTATGGAATAGTTTGTTGAATAGAGTGTTGACTAGTTGCTTCACTAATTTTCGATTTTAATCAGTCTACTTTTGGTAGACTAGTCCATCGACTAGTTTATAGTCTAGTCTAATGTATATACATTGTCTAGTCTATTGGTTACCTTATGTACTAGTCTATTATATTCTGTGTACTAGTAATAAACAAATGGACTAATCTATTGTTTTGTCTACTGTCTAAAGTATTTACTAGTCTATTGAGTATTTGGTCGAATAATCTAGTTATAGACTAGTATATTGTCTATACTTTTGACTAGTCTAGTGTCTATGTACTACTCTATTCTAGTAAAAAATGTACTAGTAATAAATGGACTATTAAATATATGAAAACCCGTCTACCTGTGGACTAGTTTATAGACTAATCTATTGTCTATTGAGTAATCGTTCGACTAGTCTAGTTATAGACTTGCCTATACTTTTGACTTGTCTATTGTCTCGTCTATGGACTAGTTTACAATCTATTCCATTCATTAGTCTTTGTCTTAACTGGCCAATTGATTTGTCTATTGACTGATCTTTGGATAAATCTCTGGAATAGGCTATTGACTAGACTGGGGACTAGTCGCTGAAATAGTTGATTGCTTAATTTACATTTCGACTGGCTAGTTTACAAACCAGACTATCTTTTGACTACTTTATAGACAATTCTATTATCGAACCTATTGCGGATTCTATTATCTAGTCTAGTCTACCATCCACACTTTTGACTCTCTATTCTATGGATTAGTCTATCAAATATTAACTTTTTAGAACTGGTCTATTGACTAGCATGTAGATAAGTCTATTGTTAAGACTATTGACTGGACTATATAGTTCAACCTATGGCATTGTCTATTACATTGAAATTTCGAAATAGAAAAGCGTTTATCTAGTATATTGTCTAGTCTACTGTCTACACTATTAACAGGTCTATTTATTAGCCTATTCAGTAGTCTGACTATTAGTCAATTGACTAGACTGTGGACTAGTTAATTGACTAATTTACTTTACGATTTTATGTAGACTGTTTATGTAGACTAGTCTGTCTATCGACTAGTTTATAGACTAGTCTTTACTTTTCACTAGTCGTCTATCTAGTATATGTCTACCTTATTCATTAGTCTTTAAACCAATTATTTGTCCAAACTGGCCAGTAGACTGGTCCATTGTTAAGTCTACTGACTGGTCTATTGACTAAATTGTGGACTATTTAATTGACTACTTCCCGATTTTAACAATTGGTTAATTTGCAAACTAGTTTGTTTATTGTTTACTATACTATCGACTAGTCTACTGTCTATACTTTTGACTAGTCGTCTATTTAGTCTATTCATTAGTTTTTCAATTAATAATTTGTCTAAACTGGCCTTTTGACTAGTCTGTTGATTGATCTATTGACTAATCCTTTGTTTAGTCTGGTATATATCAATCTGTGTAATAGTCTATTGACTAGATTGTCGACTAGTCGATGAACTCGATCATAAACTTATTTACTTTATGACTTGAACTATTGACTTGTTTACGAACCAATCTGTCTATTGATTAGTTTATAGACTAGTCTTTTATCTTGCCTATTATTGATTCAATTGCCCTATTATCTAGTCTATTGACTAATCTGCTGTCCACACTATTGACTAGTATTGAACTGGCCCTTTGACTAGTATGTGGAGAAGTCTATTGTTTAGTCTATTGACTGGTGTAAGGCTATTAACTTATCTTAACTGGTCTATTGACTAGACTGTGGACAAGTCAATTGTTTAGTCTATTGACTGGTCTAAGGATCTTTCTATTGACTTCTCTATTAAATAGTTTATGGTCTATTTGTTTGACTAATTTACTATTCGACTTGTGTTGGGGAATCACCCCTATTCTGCATTTCGATTACGTTTACGCATTTAGTTACGCAACGATCGAAAAAAGGTTTTCCAACAAAAAACTGAATCGTAAGAAAAAGAAAAAGCAATTCCATTTCGTTTCAATGCTTTACGAACGAGTGTATTCTGCGTTACGATCGTACCTACGTTTTTGTAAGTTGTTGTTTGTGTGGCGGAGAGTCGAATCGAAATGCATAATAAAAAAGTTGCAAAACGGAGAAAATTTCGATTCCAATTGAAATGCAGAATAGGCGTCAGTATATTTTCCATGACTGCTATATACTAAAGTCTATAAACTAATCTTAGTACTATCCTATTATCTTAATTATGGACTAGTCTATATAAAAATCTATTACCTGTGGAATTGTGAAAGCTTAATTTGAATTTTTTCAAACTAAGGGAAATTGGGTATTACAGTAATTGAAATCGAGAAATCTAGTGAGCCCGGGAAATCTGCACCAAAGAAAAATGAACACGGAACGAATGTAAAGCGCTGTATAAGGCTTCAATCATAAGCTGCTGAAATCTGCTTAGACTATAACTGTAACGAGTACAACTGATTCGTGTGAAACGATTATTGAAAAAACTGATTTTTTTTTTTCTAAATAAAACACATTTATTTTTTTTTTAATTTTTCATGTCCACATACATATTTTTATTTTTTTATTTAATTTTTTTAATATTTTTTTTGTTTATTTTTTTTTCTTTTTCAAATAAACTTTTTTTTGGTAGGTACACATTTATTTAATTTTATTTTTTATTTGTTTTATTAACAATTATTATTTTCTTGTTTAATTACCAATTCAATTATTTTTATTTTATTTTAAAAAATAAATGAAAACATTTACATTCAATATAATATTGGTATTTTCTTAATTTTTCTTTATTTTTAATTTTATTATTATTTTATTATTTTTACTAAAAATTTATTTCACTAACTAGAGGATTTTTCTTTGTAAAAATTTTATAATTAATTTTTTTTTGTATATTACAATGCAAAAAGGAAAAAGAAAACGTTATTATTAAATCTTAAATTAGATAAATTTATTTTAAATTAAACAGAAAAATTGCTGTTTATATATATAAACACTAAATAATAAAAATAACTCTTAATAAAAAAAATAATAAAGAATATAATAATAATAATAAAACAACTTATTAACTAAACTTATATATTAATGTATTTTATATTTTCATTTGATGGTATAAAAAAAGAACATCCTGTTTAAACAAGGTACATATATATTTTGTTTGTTGTTATAAATTTACTTTTAAAATTATTAACATAATTTATTTGTTTATAATTATTATACAATTTCAATTCTATTATTATTAAAGTACGATGTACAAAAGTTTGTATTCACCAGATTTTAAATGAAATTTAAAAACTATCTTAATCGGAATGAAATTTTTAAACATGGGGATTTATAAAAATTTAAATTTTCAATCCACTAGATAATCTATCTCAATTATCAATTTAGTGAATCGTAAATCTTCAGATGTATATTCAAATCAATTTTCTGAAGGCCTCAGATTTGCTTGGGATTTAAATTTTTATAATTCTTTAAGATATGCTCTCGTCTTGTTTCCTAATTAAAATCTGAAAAATGGTTTTATTAATAACATATATAAATATCAGCCAAAAAACAAAATTATCTAAACTTTTGTTGAAAGTTTTTAATATATAAATATCAGCCAAATGTCAAAAAACCAAATTATCTAAACTTTTGTTGAAAGTTTTTTAATGACATATCTTTAATACCATTGAAAATCAGGCAATAGTCTTATTTCTAACTCAGGTTTTAGTCTTGACTATAGCTCAGACTTAAGTCTTGTATATAGCTCTTTATATATTTTTGACTATAGACTTGACATCACTTCAGACTATAGTCTTGACTATTGTTCATATTATAGTCTTAACTATAGTTTATACTACAGTCACTATAGTCTAGACTATAGACTCCAAGTATGGACTATTGTCAAGACTATAGTCTGAACAATAGTCCAGACTAAAGTCTAAACTATAGTCAAGAAATTCAGGTTATAGTATTATTAATAACAAAGCTATAGTCTCGACTATAGCTCAGACTATAGTCTTGACTATTGTTCATATTATAGTCTTAACTATAGTTCATACTACAGTCACTATAGTCTAGACTATAGACTCCAAGTATGCACTATTGTCAAGACTATAGTCTGAAAAATAGTCCAGACTAAAGTCCAAACTATAGTCAAGAAATTCAGGTTATAGTATTATTAATAACAATGCTATAGTATCGACTATAGCTCAGACTAAAGTGTTGACATCACTTCAGCTCATAGTATTTACTATAGTCCAGACTAGGTTTAGACTATAGCCTTGATTATAGTTCAGATTATAGTCTTGACTATTGTAGAGACTATAGCTCAAACTATAGACTTGACTATAGTTTATACTACAGCAACTATAGTCTAAACTAAAAACTGCACTATAGTCTAGACTATGGACTGCATTATAGTCTAAACTCTAAACTATACTCAAGACTATAGTCTGAACTTTACTCAAGTCTAGACTATAGATTACATTATAGTCTAGACTATATATTGCATTATAGTCTGCCCTAAAGTCAAGACTTAAGTGTAAATTGTAGTCAAGACTTTAGACTGAACTATAATCCATACTATAGTCTAAACTATAGTCAAGACTATTGTCTAAACTGTAGCCAAGACTAAACTTTAAACTATATTCAAGTCTATAGTCTGAACTTTAATCAAGTCTGAACTATAGACTGCACTTTAGTCTAGACTATAGACTGCATTATAGTGTAGACTTTAGACTGCATTATAGTCTAGACAGACTGCATTATATTCAATACTATAGACTGCATTATATTCTGAACACTAGTCCAGACCATAGTCTGAACAATCGTCCAGACTAAAGTCTAAACTATAGTCAGGACTATAGTCTGAACTATTGTTCAGACTATAGTGAGAGTCTTGACTACAAATTAGACTTAAGTATTGACTATAGGGCAGACTATTATGCAATCTATAGTCTAGACTGTAATGCAGTTCATATTCTTGACTTGACTATAGTCTTGACTATAATGCAATCTGTCTAGGCTATAATGCAGTCTATAGTCTAGACTTGATCAAAGTTTAGAATATAGTCTTGACTATAGTTTAAAGTTTAGTCATGACTACAGTTTAGACTATAGTCTTGGTTATAGTATAAACTATAGTCTGGACTATAGCTTAGTCTAAAGCCTTGACTACAATTTAGACTTAAGTCTTGAATATAGTTAAGACTATAGTCTTGACTAAAGTGCAGACTATAGTCCTGACTTTAGTGAAGACTATAGTTTAGACTATAGTCTTGAGTATAGTTTAGACTATAGTCTTAACTATAGAACGACAATAGTTAAGATAATAGACTTGACTATAATTAAGACAATAGTCTTAACTTTAGTTTAGACAACAATCTATGCTATAGTTTAGATTATAGTATGCATTGTATAGTCGACTATAGCATAGACTATAGTCTGGACTATAGTTTAGACTAAAGTCATGACTACAATTTAGACTTAAGTCTTGATTATAGTCTTGACTAAAGTGCAGACTTTAGTCTTGACTTTAGCGAAGACTATAGTCTTGTACTATAGTCTTGACTATAGTCTGTACTATAGTCTTGACAATAGTCTGTACTATAGTCTTAACAATAGTTTTGTACTATAGTCTTGACTATAGTCTTGTACTATAGCCTTGACTATAGTCTTGTCTATAGTCTTGACAATAGTCTTGTACTATAGTCTTAACTATAGTCTTGTACTAAACTCTTGACTATAGTTTTAACTAAAGTGCAGACTTAAGCCTTTCCTATAGTTCAGCCTATAGTCTTGGCTACAGTTATGACTTTCATTCTCAATCTGGTGAATTTTTGATTTATTTCAATAATAGCTCTGTTTCTTTACCCGTCAGAGTATTATTCCTTAGTACATACTTTATATGCATTGGTGTGTGTGTTTTTTTAGAAAAATATTAGAAAAGAATATTTAAAATTAGATAAAAAATAAAACTAAACATTAAATTTTTTTTAAGAAATTAAAACCAAAATAAGTTTTTTTTGCAAAAAATATAAAAAAATTAAGGAATATATATTTTTAAAAAACAATAAATTCCTGTTATGTTGGTTTTTTTTAATTTTCTTTTTTTTTCAACATTTACAAATACAGTAGTTTTTATTTTTATTTTCAATATATATTTTTTTGGATTTTTTTGTGTTTTTGAAACTTAAATACTAAAGTGTTTTTGAAACAATTAAATTCTATATTTTTATTTCTTTCATTATGCTTATATAAAAAAAATTATAAAATAGAAAAAACATTTTATAATTATTTTTTTTATAAAGTTTTCAATTTATTAAAAAAAATAAAAATAATTATAAAATGTTTTTTTTTAGTTTTTTTTTGTTTGATTTTTTACTAAAAATAATTTTTCTAAAAAAATATTTATGTATGTTTATAAAAAAATTTAAGTTAATTATAAATTACTTAAGAAAATTGTTTTTTTTTTAATTTTAATTCATAAAAAAATTAAAAAATTAATATTATATAAATTTGTAAAATATTAAAAAAAATAAAATACACAAGACAACTGACTGTTCTACTTATGACTTGAATTTGTTTAAATTAATGACTATTTTTTTTTTGTTTATTTGTTGTTATTTGTTTAACTATTGAACTTTTTGTTAAATGTTTTTTTATTTAAAAAAAATGACTGTTTCTTTTTTTTGCAAATTAATTATTTAATTAAATAATTAATTATGTTATTGTTAAAGTAGTTAGTTTAAAAAATTAGCGAGGTACTTTTTTTCCATTACAAAAAAAAAAAATAATTATGTAAAATATTGGAGTTGTTGTTTTTGGGGGGGGGTGGAAAATTTTATTTAGTTAAAATGGAATTATATTGTACTTTTCTCTTTCTCTCTCTTTCTTTTTTCTTAAAAAAAGAATTAAACAATAAATATATATATTTTTTCTTTGGTTTTAGTTACTTTTTTTAAGGGTTTAGCCTTGCTAACCTATTTGACAGCTGTCAATCTGTTAGCAACAACTTTTAGAAACAATTATTTTATTTAAAGGAATTTTCTTGATTTTTTTTTTAACTAAATAAAATTTTCTTTAAAAAGAGAATGCTTTTGATGATTTTAAAAGTTTGGAATTTTTGTTTTATTGTAAAAAGTTTTAAAAATTAAAAAAAGTTTTCTTTAAAAAAAAAAACTTTTTAAAAAAATATTGAAGATTTTTAAAAATAACATAAAGTCATGTGGGAATTTTTTCCAAAACTAAAACAAGAAAGAAAATTAACAAGCGATTAAAGTTTCAATATTAAGGAAATCAATTTTAGAACTTGTGCTAACAGAACTAGTTCAAATTTTGAAATATTGAAATCCCGGAACTAGCTAATTCTTGCCAGTGCTTTTAGAAGCCATTCTCAAAAACTTTACTATGGTTCTATAGGATTTGTCTAAAGAGAGTTTTAAATTCTTGAAAAAAGTAAAAAATTTTAACAGAAATCCTTAATTAAAGAACTGATTCTAAAATCGTTATAGATTTAGAAAAAATTTCGAGTGGTTTTAACCCCAAAGAGAACGAAATTTTCATTGAATACTAGAGTTTTGTTTTAACATTTTCATTTTTAACAAGAGTTTTCAAGGCTTCATTTCTTTAACAAAAGTGGAAAATTTTAAACCGAAATCTTTAATTAAAGAACTGATTCTAGAATCGTTTTATATTTAAAACAAATTTCGGCTTTAAAGCACTTTTTCTATGGTCTTAACCCTAAAGCGAACAAAATTTTCATTGAATACTAAAGTTTGGTTTTAACAAAATTTTCTATCATTCTCAAGTTTTTCCAATAGTGGAAAATTTTAACCGAAATCCTTAATAAAAGAACTGATTCTACAATTGTTATATATTTAAAACGAATTTCGACTTTAAAGCACTTTTCCTATGGTCTTAACCCCAAAGCGAATATAATTTTCATTGTTTTTCTAAAGTTTTTCCAAAAAAGTTTTTAAGACATCAATTTCATAGCAAAATTCTCAATTAAAGAACTGATCCTAAAATTGTTCTATATTTAGAACAAATTTTGACTTGAAAGCACTTTTCTTATGTTCTTAACCCAAAAGCGAACGAAATTTTCGAAATTTTGTTTTAACAACTTTTCTATCATTCTTTAGATTTTCTAAAAAGTTTTTAAGGTTTAAATTTCTTTTTAATAGTTGAAATTTTTAACATAAATCCTTAATTAAAGAACTGATTCTAGAATCGTTATATATTTAAAACACATTTTGTCTTTAATGACCTTTTTCTATGGTCTTAACCCTAAAGCGAACAAAATTTTCATTGAATAGTAGAGTTTTGTTTTAACTAACAATCAATCATTCTAAAGTTTTAACAAAAGTGGAAAATTTGAACCGATATCCTTAATTAAAGAACTGATTCTAAAATCGTTCTATATTTAGAACAAATTTCAACTTTAAAGCAGTTTTCCTATGGTCTTAACCCCAAAGTGAACGAAATTTTCATTGAATACTAGAGTTTTGTTTTCTATGATTCTAAAGGATTTCTAAAGAGGGTTTTCGAGGCACCAAAATCGTTCTATACTATTAAATTTTGACTTGAAAGCACTTCTTAACCCAAAAAGCGAACGAAATTTTCATTGGATATTAAAGTTTTGCTTTAACAACTAATTCCAGAACGAGTGCAAATAGAATCACTTCAGAATTGTAAAATCCATTCTCATTAATATTAATCTGATTTTGAATAAAATCTTAAAGAGTTTTCAAGTAAAAATCTATAGTTAAAGAACTAATTTCCGAATCATTCTAAATTTAAAACAAAAGACGACTCAAACCCATTCCTTTAGAATTAGTTTTACAAGGTTATACATACGTTATTACGGTGATCGAATTTTTCATTTATTATAACAATTTATACGAAAATAACTAGTTCTATAATGAGAACAAATGGAAGCAAACACTTTAAAATCTTGAAAGCCTTTCTCGGGAATATTACTCTGATTGTATAGATTTCCTAATGGGAGTTTCAAATAAAAATCATAGATAAAAGCGCTTGTTCTAGAATCGTCCTATAAGTAGAACATACTTCGACTTTAATCCACTTCAATAGAACCAGTTTTAAAAGTTACAAATAAAATAGAACAAGAATGGAATTCAAAAGTGATCGAAACTTTCATTAAATATTAGAATTTATCCGAAAGTAACTAGTTCTAGAACGAGTGCAAACGGAACCACTTCAAAATCTTGAATGTCGTTAGCGATTACAAATTCGAACTAAAGTCACTGATTAAAAAGCTTAAGTAGAACAAGAATCGTAATCAAAATTAATTAAAATTTTCATTAATTATTAGTATTTATTCGAAAGTAACTAGTTCTAGAACGAGTGCAAACGGAACCACTTCGAAATCATGACAATATAAAGACAAATTCGAACTTAATTTTAAGCCATTCACTTCTAAATCTAAATAGAGTTTTATTTTTAAAATATTTCCCAAATTTCCACCAATTAAATAAGTTCTGAGATAGTATAATGAAACCAATCGAATAGCTTCTCTGAAGTAGTTCTGAAACACTTCATAACAATGCTTAAAATATTCATAACTTATAAAACTAGTTGTCAAACTATGTTTTCGTCTTTTAAGTCTTAAGTTTTTCATCTTTTCTAAATTAACAACAGAAATCGCTTTTAAATAATCCAAGATTACAATAACAAAATAAAGAATGTCTTCTCAGTTTTCTTTCCTGTTTTAGCACCCTAATTTATATACCTTGACCTTAAGAACTTGGTTAGGAATTGTCACTTGGGCTGTATTCGAGCACTTCGTTCCAATTCATTGAACTGACCGTAGAAAAGTACCTCGCTTATAAGTTTTTCAGCAATTATCCGCTGTGTACGATCCATCGCACGTAATTTAACACTAACATTAGAACCGATAAAATCGCAGTCATCTTTATTCAGACTTTCAGCATAAATGGCAGCGGCCGCCGCAGCAGCTGCCGCCGATGAGCTGGCATCTTGGGAGCCACTCATGCCATTCGCATTACCGCTTAAGCTACCCGATTTGATGCGTCCGCTAATGGACGTATTATCCTCGGACATACTTTCGTTGGAGAGTAGGGAATTCATAAGCATTTGACCGGCCTGACTGCTTGAAGCGCTGGTCGGATTTAATTTACGCATATTGAGTGGGGTGAATTTTTCGTCTATTGACTCGGTGGAACGTCTAAGACTAGGTGGCAGGACAAAACGGCTGAAATCAAGACCTTTGGCAGCGGCCGCAGCTGCGGCACTAACGCGCAAATCTTGAGCAAAATCATCGGCTGATTCGGCGCCATGGCGATTTTCATCGGTTGAGCTGTAGGAACGATGTGAATCGGGCGGTGCTGGCGGATGGGGGGCGTGAAAATAATTCTCTAATAGTTCTTGTTTAATATCGAGATCGTCATGACCTCGTGACCCGCTCGAGACAGCGCCACCGGGTATTAAATGTCTTTGTTTATGAGCTTCAAAAGTATTTGTATTTGGTATAGGACTAGAACCGGCTTCAGTACCAGAGGTGCCATCACTGCGTCTACCCGTGCCACCACCACCACCACCGCTACTCATGCCACCACTACCCACATCACCGGGACAAGTGCCATTCTCACTACCCACCGCTCCCGGCGTGCCATTTGGACCTGTACTTAAGCGTCCGTCATTGGATGTTACTGAAGTATCGTGCAGATTGGACGGTGTTGTACGTTCACATTTGGTATCATGCTCTTTACCTTCATCATTTTCAATATCAGTTGTATCCATGGGCTTTTGCGGACTACCCGTAAAATCACTATTACTACTACCACCAAATAAACTGCGAGGTCCACTGCCAATGACGCCGCCACCACCACCACTACTGGCGCCACTAGTATTTAGTTCACTTTGTGGTGTGTTCGAAAATGGCATTGGCAAGGGTACGCGTAACTGATGATTTCGTTCACTAATGGGTGGTGGAGAAAATTGACCCACTGGATTCCATGTTTCAAGTGGCTGGGAGTTGGCAAGCAGCATAGGTAAATTTAAACCCATCTGAAATGAAAGATATAAAGTAATTTAATTAAAATTATATCAATATAAAATTGAAATGTATATAATTCTAAATTAACTACTTCTAGAACAGGTGCAAACAGAACTGTTTCCCTTTCAAAGACAAAAGATCTATTTCATTACGTTTTTGAAGCATCAAATCCAGAAATAACAAGACTGTTAACTAGACTTTAGACTACTCCATTGAATGAATTATATTCTGGACTATATATCAGACTATAGACTAGGATCGATAGACTAGACTATAGACTACATACTTAACTAAAGATTAGACTAACTTATTGACTAAACTCTTGACTAGACTATAAATAGATTATACTTTACTAAATTCGTTGGACGAATTACTCCCACATGATCGTATAGGATCTTATATCTAGAACACCAATATAACATAGATCAGTATTTAAGCGAATTATGTTTATATTCCGATTCTAAATTTAATATTTTCATCACTAGAAAACCATGTTTAAAAAACTTCGAGTGTAATTTATATTCTGGGCAAAATAATACGTAGTACAAATCAGACACTATGACTTATGCTAAAAAAATTCCAAATTTGTTTTTATATTTATTATAAAAAACACTAACAATATTTTTTAAATAATGTTTTATATTTAATTTTCATATTTTAGTCCATCCAAAAAAAATTGATAAATTTATAAAATATATAAAAAAAACTTCCACCAACTTTGTGCCAATGAACTTTATGATTATGTATATCGATCACTTAGAGATGATATTAAAATACACTGAAAGAAATCGACAGATTGAAAAGTAACTCTGTTCAAGTATTAAGCAATTTCAAATCTTAAAAAAAATCCAATTTACATAAAATTTCTTAAAAAATTCCATTTTATATTTTTTTTATAAAGAAAAAAATGGCAAATTAAGAAATCTACAAACCAGCTACAACAAAAAATGCGTAAACAAATTTTAAACAAAAACAACGTCAAAAGTTACCAACAACAACCACTTTGTTTTTATATAAAATAAACAAATATCAAGGCAAAAAGAAATTGCAAAAAATACTTTAATATTCACATATACATATAAATACATGTATTAAGTAGATAGCGGAAAATACGGAAAGGCCTTGAGAGTAGAGGCCTTTTATATATATTGTTATATTGTTTAATAACTGATTGAATAAGATTTGAGACATTTGTATGATATCTAACTAACTAACCATTTATCTATTAGTATATCTATGTGTCTATTTATTTGTCTATTTAATTATATAATATATATATATATATATATATAAATATATATATATTATATATATATATATATATATTATATAATATATATATATATATATATATATATATATATATATATATATATACATATATCTATCTATCCATCTATCCATCTATCTATCTATCTATCTATTTATCTATCTATCTATCTATCTATCTATCTATCTATCTATCTATCTATCTATCTATCTATCTATCTATCTATCTATCTATCTATCTATCTATTCTATCTATCTATCTATCTATCTATCTATCAATCAATCTATCTATCTAAAATATAAGTTAAAACTTTGTAAATCAAAAAGGCCTTTTTCGAGGCATCTTTACTCAACTTAATCTTCTGGATATGTTTATTACATGTTTGTAAACACAACAATAAAATGGCACAGAAAAACATCAACAACCACAACATTAACTTCGAATAAATACATGTCACTTGGTAATATGATCAAAATAAATAATAAAAAACAATATTGGAAAATTTTTACATACATACATAAGTTTAAAATAGCACTAACATTGTCAGATCTGTAAACTAATGTCATCTTAAAATTTACAAATTAAAATTAAACAAGTAAGAGTGTTGTATTCGGCTGTGCCGCATCTTATATACCCTTTAGCATAGTGTATTTTATACATATTAGTTTTATAAATTTTATTTTTTTTCCGATTCACAGCTGAATAAAATCTAATACGTCTACACACACGTGTACATCTTTTTCCAATATACAGTGTTGTTGTTGCTTATTTAACAAAGCATACAAAAATATGAAATTTTTTGATGAAATTATTAGAGGTTGTCCCGGATTTTTGCTCATATCTCCGTTATTTACCGACCGATTTTGCTGATTTTAAATAGCAATCTTCTCGAAAGTATGTCTAACAGTATTATTGAAGATTCGGATCTCGCCGATATCTGGGGTCCTTTAAAAACTGATTTCAACAGACAAACAGACGGACATAGCTTAATCGACTCCGCTATCTATAAGGATCCAGAATATATATACTTTATAGGGTCGAAAACTATAGACTAGACTATAGTCTAGACTATAGACTAGACTATAGTCTAGACTATAGACTAGACTATAGACTAAACTATAGACTAGACTATAGACTAAACTATAGACTAGACTATAGACTAGACTATAGACTAGACTATAGACTAGACTATAGACTAGACTATAGACTAGACTATAGACTATAGACTAGACTATAGACTAGACTATAGACTAGACTATAGACTAGACTATAGACTAGACTATAGACTAGACTATAGACTATAGACTATAGACTAGACTATAGACTAGACTATAGACTAGACTATAGACTAGACTATAGACTAGACTATATAAGCTTTTTCACCAAAATTATTTCCATACAAATGAGTGCACAACAAGCCCTAGAACGGCCTGTATTTTGGTTTTGACCGGATGCCAAAAGTGTCCAATCACTTACTTCGACCTTATCACTTCAATCAAAGAATTAATTCTTTCACAGATCTAATCAAAACAAAATACAGTCAACCGAACAATATCAAAACATCTTAGAAATTTTTCAACAAACTATGAACAAAAGTACAATACAATTATTATTGTTTTTGTTGTCTGCGTTGTTGCATGAGTGATGAGTTGTAGTGATAAATATTGAGGTGTTAAATATGGCGTGTTGGCGGTGCGATATGTTGAGGTGGGTTTTGAGATAAAACAAAATCGGAAAAGAAAGTTTACAACATGACATATTTATAGAATTTATAGAATATCAACAAAATTAATTTAACGAATGAAAACAAAAACAAACAAATAATGTATTAGTAAGTAGTAGAAATAAAAAAACAAAACATAATTTAAACTGAAGGTGAACAATAAATAACAAAACAAATAAACAATATTTACATTTTCCTTGGATAAATTCATGTTTCCTTGTCCAGTATTTAAATGTAATTTGCAATTAGTTAGTATTTAGTAGATTCTCAGTTTGTTGTTTTTGATGTTGTCAATATTATTATTATTATTTTTGTTTTAAATGCTGATGAAATAATTTGTTGTAAACTTAACACACAATCATGTATAATGTTTATTTTGTTATTTGTATTATTTATTAACTCCTATAAAATTGCGTTTTATTGTGTAAATATTTTTATTAAAACATTTTATTTTTGTTATAATAATTTTTTGGGGATTTATTTCTTTTTTAACATTTTTGTTGTTTTCTTTTAGATTATTATCTCATTATTATATTTACATATTTTTTGGAATAAATTATTTGTTTTTATATATTTTATATAAATATTGTTTTTTTTTTATTGAAATGTTACCGACTTTGTTATTTGTTTTTATATAAATTTCCAATAATTTATCTTTAAACGTTCGTTTTTTAGCTAAAATTTTTTTGATTTATAATTTTTTTAATCATATTTGTATTAATTTATTTATTTATGAAGGTTGTTCAAAAAGTTTTCAGCAATGTAGTTTTTTTAGAATTATAAGCAAAACTTTAAAAACTTATTTCAATATTATTTGGAAAATCTATTGAATAGGCTTTCGACTAGAATATAAACTAGACTTTTAACTACACAATAGACAAGACTAGACTATAGACTAGACTATAGACTAGCCTTTAGACTAGACTTTAGACTAGACTATAGACTAGACTATAGACTAGACTATAGACTAGACTATAGACTAGACTATAGACTAGACTATAGACTAGACTATAGACTAGACTATAGACTAGACTATAGACTAGACTATAGACTAGACTATAGACTAGACTATAGACTAGACTATAGACTAGACTATAGACTAGACTATAGACTAGACTATAGACTAGACTATAGACTAGACTATAGACTATAGACTAGACTATAGACTAGACTATAGACTAGACTATAGACTAGACTATAGACTAGACTATAGACTAGACTATAGACTAGACTATAGACTAGACTATAGACTAGACTATAGACTAGACTAGACTATAGACTAGACTATAGACTAGACTATAGACTAGACTATAGACTAGACTATAGACTAGACTATAGACTAGACTATAGACTAGACTATAGACTAGACTATAGACTAGACTATAGACTAGACTATAGACTAGACTATAGACTAGACTATAGACTAGACTATAGACTAGACTATAGACTAGACTATAGACTAGACTATAGACTAGACTATAGACTAGACTATAGACTAGACTATAGACTAGACTATAGACTAGACTATAGACTAGACTATAGACTAGACTATAGACTAGACTATAGACTAGACTATAGACTAGACTATAGACTAGACTATAGACTAGACTATAGACTAGACTATATACTATAGACTAAACTATAGACTAGACTATAGACTAGACTATACACTAGACTATAGACTAGACTATAGACTAGACTATACACTAGACTATAGACTAGACTATAGACTAGACTATAGACTAGACTATAGACTAGACTATAGACTAGACTATAGACTAGACTATAGACTAGACTATAGACTAGACTATAGACTAGACTATAGACTAGACTATAGACTAGACTATAGACTAGACTATAGACTAGACTATAGACTAGACTATAGACTAGACTATAGACTAGACTATAGACTAGACTATATAGACTAGACTAGACTATAGACTAGACTAGACTATAGACTAGACTAGACTATAGACTAGACTAGACTATAGACTAGACTATAGACTAGACTATAGACTAGACTAGACTATAGACTAGACTAGACTATAGACTAGACTATAGACTAGACTATAGACTAGACTATAGACTAGACTATAGACTAGACTATAGACTAGACTATAGACTAGACTATAGACTAGACTATAGACTAGACTATAGACTAGACTATAGACTAGACTATAGACTAGACTATAGACTAGACTATAGACTAGACTATAGACTAGACTATAGACTAGACTATAGACTAGACTATAGACTAGACTATAGACTAGACTATAGACTAGACTATAGACTAGACTATAGACTAGACTATAGACTAGACTATAGACTAGACTATAGACTAGACTATAGACTAGACTATAGACTAGACTATAGACTAGACTATAGACTAGACTATAGACTAGACTATAGACTAGACTATAGACTAGACTATAGACTAGACTATAGACTAGACTATAGACTAGACTATAGACTAGACTATAGACTAGACTATAGACTAGACTATAGACTAGACTATAGACTAGACTATAGACTAGACTATAGACTAGACTATAGACTAGACTATAGACTAGACTATAGACTAGACTATAGACTAGACTATAGACTAGACTATAGACTAGACTATAGACTAGACTATAGACTAGACTATAGACTAGACTATAGACTAGACTATAGACTAGACTATAGACTAGACTATAGACTAGACTATAGACTAGACTATAGACTAGACTATAGACTAGACTATAGACTAGACTATAGACTAGACTATAGACTAGACTATAGACTAGACTATAGACTAGACTATAGACTAGACTATAGACTAGACTCTAGACAAGACTACAGACTAGATTACAGACTAGTGCATTCCTTACGAGTCCAAAATGACAATGAAATAACTAACAAAGCCATAGCATTCAGGATATTTCAACTTGAGTAGAAATGTTCCAGTCACCCATTCATCGATTCTTTTATAGCCCTTATCAAATAGAATATTAAAAAAGGAAGTGAATGTCATGGAGCTTTTTGAGCTCCATGTTTCGCTAAGGATGCAGATGTTATTGGCCGATGTCTAGGTACAGTACTCATAATAGTTTCGAAAGAGATACACCAAAGCTATAGCAATAATTGTATTATCGCTATAGACGAATATTACTCAAAATGTTATTATTTTGATAAATTTAAATTTAGCTTCCTTATCACTTTACGAACAACCTTCGCACATTTTTTTTTTGTAATCACAACACATAACATTTCAAAATAAACAACATAATTTAAAATATACATTTATTTATTTATTATACATTTATTTATCTTATGAAAAATTGTTTTTTTTTTATATTGGGCGATTATTTTGTTTGAATTATAACTTTTTAACAAATATTTAAATTTGTACATTGATTTTAAACAATTTATTTAACACTTTACAAACTACACAAAAATGCAACACTGTGTATACTTTTTTTCTCAATACTTCAATACTAATTAAATCAACGTGACAGCATTAACATGTAGTATATGCAAATAAAGGCGCGAAATTTGCAATTTGAATGAGATAAAAAAACACACGCGTTATAAGGCGCGCAAATAATGACGTTAATACGTTTTTAAAATGTTTATAAATAAAAAAAAAATAAATGACGTTCAAATGATTGGAATAAAATTAACTTAAACAAACTAACGTGAGAGAACACACGAAAACTAACAACCGTTAAGTGCGACAATTTACAATAAAATGAACAGAATTCAATTCGTTTTGTTTTTGTTACAAAAAAAATAAAAGAAAACATATTCATTCAACAACAACAAAAACAAAGGCAAACTACGCGAATTAAGGTATAAACAACAATGCGAATAGGCACAATGACAGCAAAATAATAACAATTGACAGTACCAGAAATACAAAGCGAGAGAGAGAGAGTGAGTGATGGAGAGCAAGTGTAGAAAAAAGCTAAAAACAATAACAGAAAATGGGGGAAAAAAGAAGACATCATCAACGTAAATAAGGCGGTTAGGCAAAAAGCTCACACATACAACAAAAATATCGTATCTAAAATGTAAACAACAAGTTCATTCGTTCGTTTCATTCGTATGCCAAATAGTCAGTCAGTCAACTAGTAAGCAGTGTTGCCAACTTAGTGCTTTTAGCACTATTTGCGGTGCTTTTTGGTGTGCCAAACGCGGAAAATTTTGCTCATGGTGCCTTTCTTCAAAAAGGCACTAAAGTGGTGCTTTCTAATTTTATGACAGTGCATTTAGTGCTTTTTATACCCAACATATACCCAAGATGAGTGGGGTATATTGATTTTGTCACTCCGTTTGTAACACATTGGTCGTATATATTTTGGGTCCTTATTAAATTCTAAGGCGATCTAACCATGTCCATCTCTCTGTTCATCTGTCCGTCCGTCTGTCTGTTGAAAGCACGATAGAGTTAGAACGTAAAGAGCAAACGAGTTAAATTTTTCCACAAATTTTTATATGCATCAAAATTTCTCTACCAAATGACATTAATACTCATTACCGACTTAAAAATATTCGACATAAATATGTTTTATATAAGCCAAAATCTCTCTAGCAAATTTTACGGCAATCGGTCCATAATTGACTCTACCCCCACATATGGTCACCTTCAAAAATTGATTTTAACGCTCATTACTGACTTAAAAATACGTGTTTAGCGGAGAAATTCGAAATAAACTACTTTTATACAAATGTAATCTTCCTACCGAATTTAATTCGGATTTATCGGTAACTTACCCTACCCCCTATTAAGGTCCCCTTAAAAATATGAGTACAGCGATGAAAATTGACAAAAAATAAGTTTTATATAATTTTTTTACACAATTGAATCTATCCCTAATATATAAAGCCTCCATGATTACTTCATCGCTGTACTCGCAATAAAATGATTTTTATTATAATTCTTTATGCCGAATTTTATGACGATTGGTCTATAACTGACCAACAAAACAAAATCTATGTACAAAATGTACAAAAGCAAATATTCTTCAAAAACAAAAAAAAAAAATATTCAAAATACTTTAAAATAAGTTATGTTATTCACTATCAGTGAAATTAACAATTTTTCCAGAACTCAAAAAACTTAAAAATAATATATATAGATTTTGCAAAAAAAAAAATATATTTCATAAGTTTTGTAAAATTTTACAATTTGGGTGTGGGTACATCGGTTGGCCAGTTGGTAGTGTGCCTGTCAGTTTGAATGTTTAATGAAATTTTACTATTTTTAAAATTCTCATCTTATTTATCTAATATTCGTCAAACATTAGTTTTAGTTCTTACGTTACTAAAAATCTAACTCACACCGGTGAAAGACTTTAGTATGACGCATGTTTTGTTTTGCAGCCCAATGTTCTAAAAAACGAATTTTTGAGTCTTGTAGGAAATGAGCGAAATAATGTGCAATTTTTATTAAAATAAACAATATTTGACTGAAAAAACGTTAGTGCTTTTTTACCCATTTTCAGTTAGAAAATTACGCTTTTTTACCCCTTTTTAATTTTTTTGCGCGCGTTTTGCTTGACCAATGTTGGCAACACTGCTAGTAAGTTCGACTGACGAAGAAAGCGTACTACAAGATCTGCTCAAATACTATCATAAACACATATTAAAGCGACTGCGACAGTGACGACCGAAAGAGAGAGAGAAAGATAGAGAGTGACAGTGTATTTATTTACGTAGTATTTTTTTATTTTAAAAAAGAAACAAACCAAAATGTTTGGTTGTGTGAATGTTTGCGATTTAGTAAAAAAAACGAAAAAATATTAATCATTTTATTGTAGTTGCTGCTATGGTTGTCTGGCTTTATGTTTGTTTTTAAAATTGTAAACAACTTAAAATGCGGAATAATGTAGTATTTCAGTAACAAAAAAAAAAAAAAATACTACAAAACATGTTGTTATTGTTTTCAATGAAATTTTAATAAATGAAGTACACTTTAGAGTGGAGGTGTTGTCACACTTGACATATTGAAAAAAATCGCAAAAAAATAGCAAACTTTTTTCAAAAACCTACCTTTTAGGGTTCTATAAATCGACTTTCGAATAATCGAACAATCGACTTTTTGTCGAAAAAGTCGAAAAGTCGAAGTCGACTATTTTAATCCATAAAAGTCGATAACACGGCTATCGTCTATGAAAAAAGTCGAAAAGTCGGAAAGAGTCGAAAAAAGTCGAAAAGTCGAAAAAAGTCAAAAGAAGTCGAAAAATTCGGAAAAAGTCGAAATTAGTCGGAAAAAGTCGAAAATAGTCAAAAAAGTCAAAAATTCGAAAAAACTCAAAAAATTGCAACAAATAGAAAAAATATAAATAAAATTTTTTTATTAATAATTATTAATAATAATAATAATATAATGTTAAATGGCAACATTATAAATTTACGCTTCTGGCAACTTTATAAATTTTTAACTCTGGTCGGAAAAAGTCGAAAAGTCGGAAAAATCGAAAAAAGTCGAAAAGTCGACTATTTATAAAATATTAAAAGTCGAAAAATCGACTTTTAATTAAATGAAAAAAGTCGAAAAATCGACTTTTAACTAAATGCAAAAAGTCAAAATGTCGACTTTTCATAAAATGCAAAAAGTCGAAATGTCGACTTTTCATAAAATGCAAAAAGTCGAAAAGTCGACTTTTCGTTTCAACTATAGAACCCTACTACCTTTATGAAAACTAATTACTCTTACACGAGCATTTTTAAAATTGAGAAATTGCTGTGTGAATGAAACACATCTACATCGTGCGCAAATTTAAGCTTCCAATGGTCATATAGGTAGTAGTATTCTACAAAATACATAATTTGTTCGCAGATAAGAGCAGGTTTTAGAAACTATCGCATAAGTAGCATGTGAATTCATAACAAGTTTATCTTCTTGCTCGTAAGTTTCAAAGTTCATCTAATTTGCCATGTTTAAGACTTTATATATATGTATAATTCGTTCATCAGTCAGATGGTGCAGAGTGCAATGCATTAGAGGATTCCTTTTTTTTTTAACTTTTTACAGTTTGATTGAAAAATTTCTGCAATATTAAGACTGTTTTATTCGATCATCAGTGAGATGGTGCAGAGTGCAATATTAAGACTGTTTGATCGGAGCAGAGATTTTTTAAATCGGGAGATTGTACTGTTTATCGATAAATTAGAATAGAAAAAACTTAGTAATACACATTTTGAATCTAGCAAGGAGACGATCTCGGACTCCTAACTAACTAATTGTAATCTTTTATTCTGAAATAACTAAGCAAAAATTTGGATAATTACACTATAGAAGTATATTGAAAGTTAAGGGAAATATTGAAATGGATTTCGCCTTGTACTATAGCAATATATCCATATTCTCTCTCAATGTGTGATGATTTTATTACATATTGCATTTAGACAATCAAATACGTACTCTTCTACACAAAATTTTGACAGATCATATTACTTGTGTGATCGTGTAAAGCCCGCTTTAAAGCTACAAAGGCAAAAATTTTAAAAAATGGTTATAAACGCCAAATTGTTTGTATTAACAAGTTCAAAAAAATTTGTATATAAACCAGAAACAACAAAAAAAAGAATGAGTCAAGTAATTGATAATGATGGTCATATTCTATATACAATCATTCCAAAGATATTTTGCAAAAGAGGAAGAGAATTCGAGAGAAACGGGAAAAACCTTTTAAATCGTAACTGTACTGGAAATAAATAAAATAACAAAAACAAAAAACAATATTAAAACCACGAAGAAGAGGCTTGTTTATATATTTCTTTTCTTCCTGCATATTCTTAACAAAAACAATGCACACACACACATACACACAAACAACGCAGCAACAAATTGTCACCAACATAATATAAAAAAAGAAAATAAATAAATGACCACGACAATAACAGCAAAACCAACAATAACAATAATAATAAAAAAAATAAGCAGAAGAACAATAACAATACGCTGAAAAGCAGCAACTTTAACAAAATACAGCAAAAATATCACAAAAGTTGACAACCTGAAGAAATACATAACAATAACAAATTGTGAGTAGCAGCAGCAACAAAAATATACAATAAACTACAATATGCAATAACATCAGCAGCCAGGTATGGTAAAGTGAAATTTTGGATATTGCAATTAATTGAAAAGATTTTCCTATCGTAAAGATATTCTCATGTTTCATTATATTCCATCGGAATCTCTCTCTTTCGATAAAAGTTATTCTAGTGTTAGTTCAATAATAATTTCAACTTTTACAAAATTCACATTGATTTCAATACCAACACATTTTCCCAACCCTGGGCAACATCCAATCATAAGTCCGCAAAGAATTTTGCTACACAATAGTATCTAGTAGGAGAGGAGTTTATGGTAAAACAATAATAACATGAGTAAAAATTAATAAAAAGAAAAAATAAACTAAAATAAATAAATACAAAACGTACACAAATAAATAAATAAAAAAATAACGTTAAAAAATAAATAAAAACTTAGCAATAATAACAACAGCAGAAAGAAAACGAAAAAATAAAAACTGATGAAGAAAAACATTCAACTTCAGCAAAAAACAACAACTAAACATACTTTATTATTACTGTTGTTTGTTTTCGTAAATATAATTTTCTGTTGTTGTTGTTGTCAGTTTTACTATTTGCATTTCGTTGCAAAAATAAACGAGGGTTGTTGGTCACATTTTCGCAGGTTGTTACTTCGTAACTATGTAGCAATTTTTGATCAACGTATCATCTCCTTGACGGATATGGATGTTCATAAATTAATGATAATTATGTCTTGACATGCTGTGACAACAGAGATGGAAAAAGAGACTTTGTTTCAGTATCAAAAAATATTTCAGAGAGTACTTTTTTGGATCTCAAAGTACTTAGGTTAGGTTAGATTGATAGGAGGGTGTGTACTACATCAAATCCGAAGAAATGCACCTAGGCCACAATCGGGCCTGTTGTGCGCTCTTTATCATGAAAAAAAGGAACTGAATGAATTATTTTTCAGTGTTCAGAAACTCAGTTCCTTGAATGTAATTCCTAAGAATCTTCCAATCAGTGTTAGTCAGGAATGTTATTTCCGGAATAACAGCACTTCCAAGATACTTGGATCTAACTTCGACGAATGCCTGGCAGTGGCAATGAAAGTGCTCCAGAGTTCTACTGTCCTCTCCACATACGTCTGAATCCAAGCGTCCAATTTTGCATAAATGTGCTGAGTGTGTCCACTCAGAATACGTACTATCATAATAACTTCAGGCTTTCCCATTTTGAGGAGATTTTTCGTCTTGCTCTCATCAGGGTCCCCCATAGGAATTTCGTGGTTCTACCCACTGTTTAATTATTCCAAGAGGTTGTATGGGATTCTCTCACCTATATTTTTAGTTCAGCTTTTGTTTCGTCGAATGGTTTTGCGTTCGTCAGTTTAACTGCCTTGAGCTCCCTACCCTTTAAAGCTATTACATTCGCTCTTTCGTTACCGACTACTCCCGAGTGAGTTGGTACCCATATGATGTTATAAAGTTATAAGTTTCGAAAAGGAACAAAAACTGTGATTTCTTAAAACTCAGGGCATAATATCTCAGATTCCAGATGTGATGGAGAAAATATGAAGTAACATTCGAACTCAGCGAATAATCTTATAGAAGCGTCTAACATAGTCTCAGGGTTTCAACTATTTTAACATTTTGTCTGATAATATTGAAGAGAAACAGCTACTAAAGCTATAGAATACTTTCGTAGCTTTTTCCTACAACTTTTATTTGATGCATTTTCGAGAATACGTGCCAAAAAATTTAAAAAGTATTTCAAATTTTAAAGAAACTTTTATCCTCATATTCTAATTCTCTTGTTATTTCAAAACGATTTATTGAAAGTTTCCATACAAAAAAAATTATTTTAACAGATTCACTACCGGTTAAACGATAATCGGATATTATGATTGTAGCCCTAAAAGTATCAAATAAGACTCGGGAGTATCACGGTACTTTTACATATCAAATAGTATCAAAAAAAGTACCATCGTACCAATTTTGCCATCCCTGTGTGACAATTTCAAAAACAAAAGTTATTGTGTGCTATCGTTCAAATTTTAACTTGTAAGATCTGACAACTTTGTAAGATCTGACGACCGTGTATCACGGCTCGATGATCTATTGTAAGATCTAACAACCGTGTATACATAGCAATAGGAATGTAAAATATTGTTACTCATATGCTTCGCCCATTTCCATTGTAACTAATAAGTTCCTTCACCTTAAATTGACAAGTCAAAAGGTTCATGCTATTCGTCAGATGAATGGATATCTAGTATTCTTATGCATAGGGACTCAAACTAAGGGAATTTCAGTATCCCTGCATTTTTGAGAGAAGGTCCCCAACTAATTATTTAACATCACTACCACATGACAAGTTATATACTTTACACGCGTTGAGGCGGCAGCACGTTTTAAGCTTTTCAAACTTCTCGCGCTTTTTAAGCTGCAAGTTACACACCACTAAAAGAACAAAATTTTGTGTTTTTGTTTTAAATTTTAATATTTTTCATTAATTTTTGATGAAATTTATTTCATATTTGTATATTTTTATTCTACAGAAAACAAAATACAACCCTGATCAGCTGTCGACGCGTCAAAAGTTGAAAGTTGCTGAACGTGTGTTGTGTACTTCCAACTTAATGGTGCCAATACATGTTCCTTTTTGTTTAAGTCTCTGTTTAGTGTTTACTATATAGAACTCTCTGATCTCACTTTCATTCTGGTTAAAAAAGTCAGATCATACCTTAATTGTTCGATCTACAGGTACAGTAAAATACTTGTGTTCTTGATTTCCTACAGATGGGTAAATTTTTGCTGCATTACAGGCAGATATGAACATTCTATGAAGGTCTATAGGAAGAAAGTGTTAGATTATAAACTTCACAGAAATTGCTGCAAAATTTGTGGATTTTTTCTAATAAATTTTAAATTTCTTTTCCGTCAAAATATTCTCCAAGAACAAACCTCGTTTCGAGTAAAATGCCTGTTTTATTGTATGAGTTCATGTCGGTGTAAATGTCTAGAAGTAAATGTGTAAGTAATGTATGAGTATACCTGCAGTTCGGGGTAGCAGTCCCAAACTAGTGATTAAAACTATTATAAATGTACAAAATACCTTTGGCAACTTCAACCTCAGTATATATCGATATTTTTCAGAATTACCACGAATAAATTTTCGAAAAGAGAGAGAGACACTGACTCCTAGCTAAACCGTTGGGTAGTTGATGATGTTTATTGTTATTTTGTTAACGCAAATATCAACGCAGTGAAGGCTGACAACGCTAAGCTGGGTAACAAAACAATAATAATACAAAAAAATCCCCATACAATTCCTATCCAATACATAGGAAATTAAACACACACACTAAAAGCAGGGGCAAAAGGGGAGACAGAAGACAGGTACTGGTATGAGGAACAGTTTTTAGTGTAAACAAAAACATACACATACATCTCTCCCTACTCACTAAACTAAAGAAGCAAAAAGAAAACAACACAACACTCGTCTCATTGACACTCACACACAAAGTGCAAATTGAAAATGGAGAAGGAGAATAAAAATAAATAATAATACTAACAACAACAACATACACACACAAAAAACAACTAAAAATGTAAACAAACTGATTATCAACGCAGCCAATGAATAAATAACATAAACAAAAACAACTTCCACGATGACAACCATGGAAAACAACAAATATATATAGTATTAAATAGCGTGGGGTGGGGAGAGGAGAGGAGGTGTTGTGCAAGATGGGTATGAAGCAGATTTTGGTGTTGAGATGACTATGTATAACAATAATACCAATAACAACTATAGAAATTCCCCAAAGAAAGCACAATTATTGTAGAGTGAGTAAAGTAGAGTTCTAATAATACATTTATTATTTTCATTTATTATTTTATTTTTTTTTTGAGAATATGTATACACATACCAACGTTACTCGCACTTTTAAACTCTCACCTAAATATCTTTTTTTTTCTTTTCTACACATTTGCCTAACTGTCGTTTTGACTGACGAAATGAATAAATAGCAATAACAAACAAATATAGATAATAAATATAAACAACATACCACATCAAATTTTCTTACTAATGATACGAACAATTTATAAAATTGGATACTTAAGGGATGTCTCCTAAAATTTATAATAAACAATTTGAAAATTTAATACTTAAAGATAATATTCATTTTGAAAAACGTTTAAAAATAATATACATACATATATAAATCAACTTCTCTTCGTATACCAACACGTGATTTTCGTCGCAAGATCACTCACTTTGAAAAAGACAAGCTGATATCTATGCATGGTTTGAAGATCGGGTCTATTTTAGAATCATGTTTCCAGCCTCCTTTTGGCGAAAAATCATCACCTACGAAATCTATAATCTGATGTCTAAGCATGGTTCGACGATCAGGTTTCCAAAATGACAAATATATTAATATTTTCTTTGCAACTTCGATCATCCATGATCGCAGTCTATCTTTTATGTCATCTTTGTAGATACAAAGTCGACGATTAGGTCTCTAAGAAGACAAAAGAATTTATTTTCCAATTTCTTACATCTGTGCTACGAAATCTACAATTTGATTTCCAACAATAGTTCGACAATCGTGGTTCTAACATAACAATTTGCAATTCGACCATTCATGTTGGTAGTTTCTCTTTCTTAAGAAAATTATCCATCTTGGTAGATACAAAGTCAACGATTGGGTGTTTTGGAAAGACAAAAAGTTGAAGTTGTTCTGCAATTCCGTGCATCTATATTCGTTGTATCTCTTTTGCGAAAAAGCATCCACAACGAAAAATATAATCTGATTTCTAAACTAGGTTCGACGATCGGGTTTTCATTGCAACTTCCACCATCTTTGAGTGCAAATTTTAAGTTATTTTGCAATTTCGTGCATTCATGTTTCCAGTCTTTCTTTTGCGAAAAATCATCCACTACGAAAACTATAATCTGATGTCTTTGCTTGGTTCGGCGATGGGGTTTTAAAATTACAAAAAGATGAAATTTTCATTGCAACTTCGACCATTTGTACCCCCTGTCTCTCTTTCCTGAAAAAATCATTCATTCTGTAGATGAAAAAGTCGACGATTAGTCCTCCAACAAGCCAAAAAGTTAAAGTTGTTTTGCAATGTCGTCTTTCTTTTGCGATCATCCACTACAAAAACTTTAATCTGATGTCTAAACATGGTTCGACGATCGGGTTTCATAAATGACAAAAAGATGAAATTTTCATTGCATCTGCGACCACATCTCTGACCGCAGTCTCTCTTTCATGAGAAAATCATCCATCTTTATAGATATCAGGTCGACTATTGGGTCCCTAAGAAGCAAAACATTTGAATTTGTTTTTCAATGTTATGCATTCAAGATTCCAGTCTTTCTTTCGCGAAGAATTATTCACTGTTAAAACTATAATCTGATGACTAAACAGGGTTCAACGATCGGGGTTCTAAAATAACAAAATTATGAAGTTTTCTTTGCAACTTCAACCATCTATTGTTTTGCAATTCCGTGCACGAATATTCACTATCTCTCTTTTGCGAAAAAGTTATCTACTACGACCATCCATGCTAACATCCATCATACATCTTTGTAAATACAAATTCGACGATTGTATTTCTAAGAAGACAAAAAGTTTAAGTTGTTTTACATTTTCAAACTACATGACTAAAAGATGAAGATTCCTTTGCAACTTTGATCATCCATGCTCGCAGTCTCTAATACATGAGAAAATCATCTTCTTTTATAAAATATATCTTCCATGGAAAAGTCTAAAAGTCATTAGCATCATAGACTTTTTCATGGTATAACCTGAACATTGACAATTCTGTTTGCATCTACGAATTCAACGACCGGGTCCCTAAATAGAATATTTAATGGAAAATATGGTTTTTATAGATATAAACGATTCTTCCAAATCGGGGAAAAGGGTGTTGGTGTTACAAAGATCACTTTCATGACAAAGACATAGTTTTAAAGTCGAAGATTATGTTTTTAAGAAGACAAAAAGTAACAGTTTTCTTTGCAACTTCGTTCATCTCTGTCTTCGACCTACCTCTCTCGTTCCCACGACAATTGGATTTTCGCTCCGGAACGACCCGAGTCATACTCGGCCAAAGATTGTCAACCCAGCGACAACTGTATCAACCGAAAGTTTTTTCCCCAGGAAAGAACTATCGGCCACAGTCGAGCTGTTACAACAACAACCAACCTCTCTTTGTGACAAAATCAATCACTATTAAGGAATAAATTCGAGCTCTAAAAGAAATCTTTCATGAAAAAGAGCAGTCCAATCATTAGAAATGGCATTTGTTTGCATTCCTTTGCAATATAGAAGAGAGTAATAAACTAGTCACGGTTTACCATCCATTCCTCTTTGAGAAATTTGATAATCTGATGTCTAAACTAGGAATTTCAAAATGAATAAGACCATCTACGTTCGCAGTCTCTCATTCACAACAAAATCATTTACTACGAAGACAGAAGTTAAGGCTCGATAAGAATTATTTCATGGATGTGATAGACCCTTTCAAAGGGATGAATTCTTTTTGCATCTGCAAAAGTGATCCTCATTAAAGAAGATAGTTATAATCATACAATCATGAATTACAATCCAGTTTGATCTGATGAATACTCAATAGTTACAGCGTCCAATTTCGGAAGCTAATAAACACCTTATCCGTATGTATTGTACGGTGTCGGAAACCTTGAGTGCTGTCCATCATCAACTTTTAGCGTTGTTCACATCATTTCAGTGAATATTTCACCAGCTTGGGAAATCTTTAAGCCAAAAAAGATTCATATCTTGCAATTGTACTTAAGCTATTATCTAATTAACCTAAGTTTACAATTTGAATTGAACTACGGTGAAAGTCTTGGATTTCCCATTAGTATAATGACAGGTCTTTTTGTTTCTAATAGAACTAGTTAAACAAATCACCACAGTTCAACAATTGAACTGTAAATTTGAATGAATTGTAAACAATTTGAAACTTACACTCACTCCTTCCCTTAATTTACACTTGACATGTACAAAGTTGAACTCCACAAAAAATATCTGGTTCGTGCAAATTTGTAAATAAGCAAATAAACATTTCTATGATTATTATTATCATCAACGGCAACGACGACGACAACATCATTATTGTTGTTATTATTGATATTATTCACGATACTAACAACAAAAACAACATCAACAATAATCACTAGTCAAATGCTTACAAGTAGTTGTTGTAGTTGTATGCTTATACTCTAATGACTTGTAGAGCAATAAAAAAAAATGTTATAAAATTTGTAAGGTGTTGATCGTAAACGACTTGGAATGGTGACTACTAAAGAAATTCTAATCAACTTCTGTCTTAAGAATATGGGCTGATATCTTCGTTTAACAATTTGTGGAAGAGTTCTTTTTTTCCAAGATTTCAAATCTAATTCTTATCGTTATATAGATCTAGAAGAACCTGTCATATGCCGAACAATCTGTTAAACTTAGTAATCTTCAAACGCCTTGTAGGGGTACATTGAAAATGAGGAAAACTGTCTATCGTTTTAAATGTTGTGTGCACTAGAATGTATAAAGTACATTCCACACGAACCTCAATAAACATTGTTGCAAATAGTACATACATTGTGTCCATCAGTCATGTGCACATGCATTCATGTTCGTGTTCTAAATTAAATCTACGCGCCTTTATCTAATTTAAGTCTGTATGGACTTCTTTTTTATATAGATTTTTGTACTTCTTTTCGTTATTGTTAGCAAGTGTATTTGAATGTTTTTTATGTTAATATTATCATTGATGTTAAAAATTTAGAGTTACCAGTGTTAGAAAGTTTTGAGAAGAAGTTAGAAAGTAGTAAGTGGTGGCGTAAACATTAAGCAGATCAGATGGAGTGAATTACTTTTTAAACCGTTATAAAAAACTGAGACATTCAACATTTTAGAATTATGTTGAGTCTATCGGACATCACATTGTATTCGCATGCTTCGTTAATAGCATTCATAGTATTGCATACTTTCAAGTCCTTTATTTGCACATTGCCATTCCAAGTTCTCTACCCAAGTTTGTTACTAAACCATGGATAAGCTATGCATTTGACTTTTATCTCATTAACCCAATCTTCTAAAGGCTTGACCGGTAATAAAATGAATAGAAATTTCAAATGTTGCTATCATGTGCAAAGGGTAGATCGAATAGGAAGTCTGAGTATTATTTAGAACTATAAGAAATAGATTAGAAGATATCAAACTTTGAAGAGATCCCATCTATACAACAGCTATAGAATGATCACTAAAAAATTATCGATATTAGGTGAGAGAAGTAGTTACCGACATCAAAACAAAATTGATAAAAGAGCTTCTCACGTTAACTCATGAAAACCCTTAGAAATATCTAGAGCCCTATCTTAACTTTCAATGGAATAAAATAATTTTTCTGAAAGAAGGACTAGTGGATCTCCCGTAGAGAGGACGTTACGAAAGCTAGTAAATACTTGAACCATTTAAAAGTTTTGCGAAATTCCGAAGGGATTGCTATTGAATTGTCGTTACATTAGCTATTATCCTGCTTTCCGGAAATGCACCGGCCAAAGAAGAATTTTGTTTTTGCTGCAACTCTTTCTATGAATGGCCAAAAAGTTTTTTGTTCCGACGAAAAGCAGAACAATTAGACTCCTATTACAAAGCCTTATCCGAAACATATCAGTTGCGGTGTTATTGTTGTTACGACAAATTCTAAAGGCTTCTTTTCCGGATGATTATATTCATGACCATATTCGAAATAACAGCATAACTCCATGGATAAAATTTCCGAATTGATTGCTATTCGATGGTCGTGACATAGTAATTATCCTGCTTTTCGGAAATTCACCGGCTAAAGGAGAATTTAGTTTCAAGACCAGTGTCTCTTTCGCCATTAATAAAAGAATCGAAATTACTAGTTCTATTCTTTACTCTTTCAGTGATTTCCCAAAAAGTTTTCTGTTCCGACGAGCAGTAAGAACTATTAGACTCTTTTAGTATAAAGCCATATCCGTAGCATATCAGTTTCAATGTTATTGTTGTTTTGACAAATTCTAAAGGCTTCTTATCCTGACGATTATATATACGACCATATTGGAAATACAGCATAAATCCATGGTTCAAAATCCCGAATTTATTGATAATTGTATTGTCGTTACATTAGCAATTATCCTGCTTTCCGGAAATTCACCACCTGAAGAAGAATATAGTTTCTAGATCATTGCTGAAACGTCATCTCTTTTGCCATTCATTAAAAGGATCGAAGAACTAGTTTTATCCTTTACTCTTTCTATGAATGGCCAAAAAGTATTCTGTTCCGACGACCAGTGGAACTATTAGACTATTCTAGTATAAAGCCTTATCCGTTTCATATCAGTTTCAACGCTGTTGTTGTTTTGACAAATTCCTTCGGATAAATTGTTATCCGGATGATTATATCCAAGACCATATTCGTATAACTCCTTCGATCAAATCCCGAATTGATTGATAATTGGATTGTCGTTACATTAGCAATTTTCCGACTTTCCGGAAATTCAACACCTGAAGAAGAATATAGTTGCAAGATGCAGCAACGTCATCTCATTTGGCATTCATTAAAAAGGATCAAAATTGAAGAACTAGTTCTATCCTTTACTCTTTCTATGATGGGCCAAAAACCGTTTCTGTTCCGACGACAATTAAAACTATTAAACTCTTCTAGTATAAAGCCTTATCCGTAGCATATTAGTTTTAATGTCATTGTTGTTTCGACAAATTCTAAAGGCTTCTTCTCCAGATGATTATATCCTTGGCCATACTCGACATAATAGGATAACTCCATGGATGAAAATGGGAATATTTCTGTCTCCTTTGCTGTGGATCTTAAGAACATCGATCTCATGCTATTAGTTAGTAATCTTGGCGAAGTCTTTTTTTTCAGTTTTTGTTAACAATTCTAATAGAAGTTAAAGCTAATGTTGCAGAAAATTATGCTTTAAAAACCCCAACAGCTGGCAACACTTGCTGAAATTTTACGCGCAAAATAAACAACATTTTCATACTCGTATATTACAAAAACAAGACGACCATTATTATTGAGTAAATAATATTTATGTATGTATGCATGAAAACAACAACAAATTGTATGTAAATATATGTATATAAAAACAAAAACATACATATTGTATATAAATTTGTAAATAACAAATAATACGACGAGTAACAATAATAACAACATCAATGACAACGCATCATGCAACGTGTGTCATTTGATGCATATTTGCAAGAAGTTGTTGTTATTGCTGTTGCTTTATAAAATATATGCAAACAATAACAAGAATTTGTATATGGGCATGCATATATACATAAATATATGTATGTATGTTGGTATGATAAGAAATACCCAGAAGTTCGATGTGATGGCCTTGCCAACTAAAAATTTTATCAATCTTCTAGTGTTCACACTAGTAAGAGTGTATAAAAAGCAACGGTTTGAAAATGGAGGATCCTCTATATAGATTTGATTCGCCGACGTACTCACTTGTAGAGGTAAATATATCTTCTATGGATTATAAAGGCTCCAATCTAACATTAAAACTTAGTCGGAGTGCTTGTCCGGAATATCGTACAAATATACGACACATGATCTTCTAAAGTTCGCTCAACTACAAGTATCGACTAGATCAGTAAACTTCTTCCCTCTAAAATGTAAAGTGCATTTAACAAACAGACGGACGGAGAAACCTGGGTAGATCATCAGGAATATATTTCTTAGGATCTACGAATGATCACGCTGCAAATTATTCGAATACCAATGAAGTCATCAATTTAGACATTCACTATAGAAGAGATACATTGACTACCACCAAAACAGCCGAATATTTATGTTGTGATGATCACCATCATCGTCATCATGATGTTCATTTGTGTAATCAAAATATGCATGTATGTATTTATGTATGAACAAAAATATGTGTTCTCTATGTGAATATGTATGTATGCAATTCCAATGTTATTATTGTTATTGTAAGTTGGATCAGTTACTCTATAGAGTACAGTACACTGTATATACCATATTATTGTTATTATTATTATTATTATTGTTGTTGTTGTTGTTGTTGTTGTGTACATTTTGCTATAGTATTGATGGTATGGCGCGCTGTTGATACTGGCAACAACATTCTTATTTACATACACAGACACACACTCGCGTAAAAACTTAGTGCGTCCCCATTTACTCTCAGTCAGTTTGTTTTGTGGTTCGTAGTATTTTGTAGTCATTTGGTAGTGGTATTTTACGCTGCATTGCATTGCATGTTGTGCATTCAGTCAAAAGAAAAACAATAACAGTGGAAGTTCAACTGTGAATTGTTTTGTGCCTGGTTGAGAGGAGTATGTGTGGGGGGAGGGAGGACGAGTTAGTTGCGTGGTTTAAGAAAAACGAGGTGAAAAATTCACCTAAAAAGAGAATGAGTATGAGAACTGAAGAGAGTTTGTATAGGGTTGTCGATTGTAATGGATAGAGCTACCAGGTAGGCGAAAGAATTATGTGAAATTTTTTAAGCTCAAATTTGGTATTTCGGAGCAAAAAATTGCCGTCATTACTGGAAATGGATCATATGTGTACTTCAATAATCTTGGAGGGTGGGGGAGTGCTGATTAATAACATAGATCATGAACGCCAATAAGTTTTGTGGAATTCTATGATTCCTTTACCTCCAAAGGTTTTCGAATCAATCACCCCTATCGGAAATCATCATTTCACGTGAAATGTGTTCCTTTTTCACTTTTTTCGTTCACGTAAAAGTCCCCTTGTTGTAAAATTTGTCGATGGAATTTTGTACACATTGAACAGCTGTTCCACACAAAATCAAATATTGTGAATGAATTCTTAAGCAATTTTCTCTTCGAGGGAAATGAACATTTTAAGGGAACAAAATTTTCACTTCTATTAGGGGTGAATATTCCATTATCTTTACTATTCCACTACAATGAAGACTGATACGCATATCGGCTTAAGCTTGCAAGCCCTTCAATTTTTTCTTTTGTATTGGAAGTTATCTAGTTTATGTTTTTACCTTTATCTTTAACTTTCGATTTCGCAGATTTACTCCCCTGGAGATTTGGGAGGGAATACAACCACACATCCTCATGTTATTTGGGTCTTCTGAAGTTTAAATTATGGAAGGTCGCCCAACGACACCACTTCCAGTAGGTAATGCTCCATTCTAAAACGGATAAGGTTTTCAATTTCTTTTTCATGTGATTGGTTTCGCAGTTAGATTCCAGAAGAGAACAGAGTTCATCTGACATCAACATTTCGGCATAAATGTATGATCCCCAGTGAGGTTGTTGTTGCTCGAAAGTATAAGCTACTTTCGTGTTAACACGCGCTTTCACTTGGTAAAATGTTATCGAAACCAATGGAACTGACTGACTTTAAAATCTCTCTTTGTGACATTTTCGACAATGTCTTCCTATTCCTCCTTCTCAGTAGAGGTTTGTCTTTAGAAGTTTTTTCGTCTAGCTTCCACTTTAGTTATAGGAATTGTTTCTCTTTGAAACCTCCGCCATCAAGCTCATATTTGATCGTTACCTTTGACTGCATTTTGATTCTTTAAAGCATTAACTTTTGGGAGTTCAAGTAATTTTTGAGTTTTCGATGTTTTAAAACTTAGTTTCCTAATCGTAGTTCCTTCCTTGTGGTGAGTGTTTATAAGAGATGTTATATCTTGAATAACATAACATCCCAGATATTCGGATCTATTTTCGATAAAAGCCTTATATACCGCGTAGTTTTCAATGTTCATGGAATCAGAAGATTCTAATTCTTAGGGTGGAAATGTGAAAATTATTTCTTAACTTTCTGCCTGACCAGTAATAGAGGTTTCTGTTAAGAAACTTTGTGTTAAGACCTTAAGATTTCGCCGAATTCATATCTTGCTCCGAAGGCTTTCATTGTAGAATGGGTGATGCCTTTAAGTTGTACTTACCCTCCATATGATTTTCCAAAAAAGTATCTCTTGTGAGTAGAAGTTAGTTTAAAGGAGGATGAACATATATATGAACATCAAATCCGGAGAAATACACCTAGGCCTCTGTCGCTCCTTAACCAGTGCCTCAGGTGGGAATCGAACCCACCACCTCCGGTCTACCAGACTAGAACTCTAACCACTAACCTAACGGAGGCCACTTTCAGAAACATTACACATTCTACTCCGGAAATTTCCTTTTCTTTTAGATCACAATGTTAAAAATACGTTCTTTGCCTTCTTAACATGGCGTTAGTTGACCATGTTTCCATTTTCAGTTTGCTAGTAGAGACCTTTCTCTGCTTTTATATTAAGCTTCACAATGCAAGCACTGAGTTCCTTAAGTATGTTATGTACCTTGTGATTATTTATTTCACATACGCCACGTAGTCAAAAGATTCGGATTCCCTGATTGGTCATTGATCCATTGATCTTGATCGCTTGCAGGAGCTTAGGAAACTTAACATGTTTGTGGATTTCCTATCAAAGACAATGTGCCAGTCGTGGAGTTCTCTTTATTGGGAAATTTATATAATTTTACATAGACTACGATACCCTTATCTACTGGCAACCCTATTAATGGGTGTATGAGTGAGAGTGTATGTATGTATGTTTTGGGAGAACCACAACAATACGAATGAAACACACTTTGCATTGCATGTGCAATATGAGCTTGTGTGTGTTTGTTATTCACTATGACGGTGACAACAAAAACAACAATAACGTTGATGATGGTAAGAGAACATGATGATGACGTTAGTATTGTAAACATTCATGTACATACATACATATGTATATATGTAAATATGTATGTCGACTTGTTTACTTATGTGTACGAAGGACAGGCGCATACTTTTGCGCGGGCTTATCATTGACAGCCAAAGAATTGAATGAAACGTATTTTTTCAGATTTTCATTTGTTTTTGTTTTTCTTCTTCTTTCTGTTATTACTTTTTTTGTTGTTTTGCTGTTCTTTTTTTGAATTTCTGCTGAAAAAATAACACGCATACGTAAACAAAAAACAAGTTTGAAATGAGAAAAATATACAATAAAATGTTATATGAAAAAGAAAAGCAAATGAAGTGTAGTATGTATTAGTATGTATTAAGTGGTATTGAAGTGAACCTTCCTCCTTATTTTTGCTTAAGGGAGGTCAATGGGTTTTTTAGTTAATTGTCCAGCTAATGAAGTGGAGTATGTGATGTTATTTTGCTAAATTTATTTTGTCATTTTATTACGTGGGTTAACATATAATTGGTTAAGAGGAAAAGTTAATGTGAAATGAATATTAATGGAAGGGTTGGTATGTTGGCAAACAGTTCGAATAAAGAATTTTCCGCTTTATTAGCGCAGTTAATAAGATGAATATTTGGTTGTAGGGGAGGTTTGCTTTCGTTGGAAACCTTGGTTATCTGGAATTAATTGGCCTTTATAACAAGTGTTATAAGGTCCAAGTTTTCTTAATTGCTAAAAATCAAGGATGAAACACATATTGGATTCATCTTGATCATCCGAACACGTTTTATAACTTTAGACTTCTACAGAAGATCAAAAAGCTTCAACTGAAGCTTTTTTTAGAGGATCAGTAACGATCGTCGAGAATTACAATATTTTTGACATGTTTTTGTTTCCAATTATGTGCATCTCAAGTGGATCCGTATGATTGTCAATTCAATTCTCTGTTCTTAGAGAATACGATATAATTCCTTCTTGCTCCTCGTTATGACAACTTTCGCATTAGTAATTTTACTCGAGATCCATTTCCAATTATGAGCGTCTTACGTGGATTTATGTGCAGTTCTATTGGGACTGTTAAACCAATCATTTCTCTTTTCTCAGTTCTCTTCTTTCTTCTCATTATAACAACTTCCACTGAAGTCATTGTACTCGAGATTCATTCTTCTGGCATAATTGCTAACTGCACCGTTCTTATCACTGCAAACTTGACCTACGACCTTCATACGGTAGACAAGTTGACCTAGAAGTTTGAACGTTTGATTTTGTGAGTTTGTCAGCTACACAATTTTCATGACAGTTGTTATGTCCAGGAATCCATATTGGCGTTATCCAGGATTGTTTTGCCGCTTGTTTACAACTTCTATCTAAAAGAAGACTTGATTCCAAATGTGAAAACAGTCATCAATTGTTCCGCTCCTCTAAAAGCCAATGTAAACATGCATTACAACATTGGGTTAGTTAGACTCAGATACTGAACTCCTCTCAGGAATTCGGATGAAGAAACGTTTATCGAAATTAGGTCTCATAACGTAATAGTTTACATTTAGATGTGAGTTTTCAAAGTGTTTTAGAATCCTGCAAGACCACGGACCACTTAGACCATTTAGTCAGATTGCATAAATAATGACAATTGGATCTAACCAGAGCACCAGATAATCTGAATCTGCCCGCAGGACTTGTTCTGGCTGGTCAGTTGGTCGAGGTTCCTTTGGGGTCCACATAGTGATTCAGTATGCTTTTTTACGCTTCGGGGATGTTCTTTGGTGTTGTTGCTATCTCAAAAGGATATATTAATGCTTGCTATGCGACTAATTGTCAGAGCAATTATTGAAATTGATTGACTTTGGAAATTCCTATTTCCTTTGTCGCATAGATCGGTTCATTCAAGATGGATCCCGATCCATTTTGTTAGGTATTTCGGACTACCAAATATGTCTCTATGTTTATGGCATCATAAGGGTGGTCATCTTCCGGTATATCCGGATTTCGATTTCACCTGATGTTGGGGTTCGTGATTGCTTTATACTTGTCGGGATGTACATTAGGCTTGAGCTTATGCACTCCACATTTGTGAATGTGATGCGCTTTCATAAAATTGAAAATGGAGTTAAGACCTTTGGGTTCAAAACCCCATTAATTACCAACTGTTCTCTTGTATGTTAATCAATCAAAGATATTCATATACCAGTTTACTGTGAATCATTACTCCGAGGTACTTCACATGATCAGTAGTCTTAAATTTTGTACCATTCTAGGATCCATTAATGGATCCAGTTGATAGTTTCAATGATACTATAGAGTTTCTTACTATTAAAGATATGAGGATCACAGATTCTGTCAAAGTTTCTAAGTTTAACCTTTAACCTATTATTTTAGCAACAAGACTAAAAGTTACCTTCCTCCTATGGTACGATGGGAGCTAATCCTATACCTAATCGTTCTGTTGATAGTTTCAATGATACTATCGAGTTTCTTACTATTAAAGAGAACGTGAAGGTTTGTTTCTGAAATGAGGATCACGGATTCTATCAAAGTTTCTAAGTACAACCTTTAATTATTATTTTAGCAAACTTCCTCCTAGAAGACACATTTAATGAACAACATGCTTAAGTATAAATTTGTCCTTGTCACTTTAAATAATTTTCAATTATTCCTTATTTATATACATATGTAGATGTTTATAGAACCGAACACACTAGAAATACTAATGACGCTATATGCCACAACAAATATTGAAAATATCATCTAAACATCATAATTAACAACATTACTGTCGTCATTATTAACAACATCATCACCATTGGCAGCAGCAACGCTAATATCATCATTAGTTTCATTTGTTTATTACTTTTTTTTGGAATTTTGGGTGGAGTTGAATCTCGGCACATTTGGTCTAATACATTGGGAATATGTATGTGCACACAAGACCACTTGGTTACTATTTGTTTTGATTTTGTTTCATTTACTTGTTGTTATTGTTATTTTTGCTGTTGCTGCTGCTATAGCTGTTGTTGTCGTTGTCTGTTTTTGTTGTCATATGGCAACATTTTGTTGTCAGTATTTAATGTTTTTTTCTGTTTTGTTTTGTTCTTTCTTTACACATGACCTCGTTCTAAAGTTTTCTGTGCTCCTGCTTATTGATGATGTTGTTTGTCAACAACATACTTTATTTTGCTAGAGAGTTCCTTACTTTTTACATTCATTCGTATGTACATCATTGTTATTATTAATAATATTGTTGATAATTATCATTATTATTGTCATCGTAATCAACACTCTCATTACCATTGTGATACTCAATAATAATAATAACATACATGCATACATAGAAACATATACATAAACATCGATACAACTGAGTATCTTAACCTTATGATTGATAAATATTTTATATTTTGCATTTGATTGGATGGAGTCTATAGGGGACGTATTTAATTTTACTTTTAAAGGGGGCCTTTATATGTATATTATGGTTGCATTTTGATCCTTAATATTTTATGATTTGTCACGAGTAGCGAAAATAATCTTCTTGCTCTTGATTTAATTGGTCTGGGGTCAAATGTTTTCTTAAGGTTTTGAAGGTTAAATTGATTTAGTCAAATACATAGTGTGATGTTAAGGCAGTTCGGGGATTGTTTAGAGAAGTTGTGATAGAGATAGCAATAGTTTGTTGTTAATAAGTTATTGGTTTGATCAAAGATCTAGACTTTATTGGGCATGTTGTACACTCCTTTACCAATGCCTCCGGTAGCACGTTTTTTCTGATAGCTGCTATAATTTATGACTACTGATCACATGAAGTACCTCGGAGTAATGATTGACAGTAAACTGAAATGTGAATATCTATGATTGATAAACATGTAACAGAGCGGTAGCTACTAGTCGGGGTGTTAACCCTAAAGGTATCAAGTGGATTTTCAAAGCATATTGCTTTATGATGTTATAATTGAAAGCGCATGCCACGCACGATAAGAAACATTATAATCTTCATCACAGGATCAATGAAGACTACTCCAGGCTCTGTTAATTGTAATGAATTGTAAAGATTACCAGCTAATATATAAGAGATTATTCTTATCATTAGTTATGTAAACTAACTAGATGGTCTAAGTGGTTCTTGGTTTGGTTGGACTCTAAAACACTTTGAAAACTTACATCTGAATGTAAACTATTACGTTATGAGACCCTTCTTCTTGATCTGGATTCCTGAGAGGAGCTCTTACTAACCTAAAATTGTAAGTGGAACAATTGATGGTGTGTTTTAGAATTAAAGATTTGGAATCAAGTCTTCTTTTAGACAGAAGTTGAAAACAAGCGGCAAACTAACTTATCACCTATCGGTTGATATACATATGTTCACGATCAAAAATCTAACGGCCGGTAATTTGTGAATGAGATAATGAGCAAAACAATCCAGGATAACGTCAATATGGATTCCTGGACATAACAACTGTCTGGAAAACTGTATAGCTGATAAACTCGCCAAATCAAATGTTCAAACTCCTAGGGCAACATGTCTACCATATGAAGGTCGTAGGTCAAGTTTACAGTTAAGTTTTTGCAGAGACACGAACGCAGTTATCGGTGCTATTAGCAATCATGCCTAAAGAATGGATCTTGAGTACAATTAATACTGCGGAAATTGTCATAATAAGAAGAAAAAAGAAACTATATCTTATTCTCCGACAACAGAGAACTGGCTGGTCTAAAAGACCCACTAGGCACCACAATCAGATAGATCCACGTGGCACTCACCTAATTGAAAAAAAACTCAACAAAAAGATTGTTATTGGTTCTATTTCTAGGCGATCGTTACTGATTCTCTAAATAAAGCTTCCGTTTAAGCTATTTCTTTGTATTAGTCATATTTAAAGCATGTGATCTTTTTAATCTGACAAAATTTCTCCAGATATCTTCTGTAGAAATCTAGAGTTATAAAAATTCTTCGGAAGATCAAGAGAAATGAAATGCAAACCTATGTGTTTCATTAAAACCTGCAGTAAATAAGTATTTGTTTTTCATCCTTGATTTTTATTTAGCAATTAAGTAAAACCGGTATTTTAACCTTCTCATTCTGAAGTCCTTCAGGGAGAAACTTTGAAAACATCTTTTACGCAAGCTAATTTCTCGCACACACACACACCCCAGTCAAGGTTTTTTTTGTTGCGCCATACAGGATTAATTCCATAAATTCTTTTATTGAGATTTAAATCGAGGAAAAAAACAATATCCGACAACAATAAAATGTGTAAAAACACAATAACCCTCAAATACGCACACATCATAAGAAGTATTTGTTTACATTTTCATCAACGAATGCTAAAACAAAAACAAGTAAAACGAAACCACACTCCATTAAAACCCATGATGGGGTTTGGGGCTTGCACACAAACACTTGTACAAACTCATCATCATCATCTTCCTTGTTCAATACTTTTAGCCAAACAAACATAAATACACAACACATCCATACATACATATGTATGTATGTATTTCCATACACGTAGCCTTCATCGTTGTGTTTTTCAAAACAACTAAATACCCTTACAAAATACTACAACAAATAATGAATAACAACAACACTACTAAATTTTACGTGTACTACGTATAAGTACTCTCTTTTTTTAAGTTCTGTTGTTGTTCATACTCAATATATACTTGAATGAAATAATAAACAAAAAAAAATAAAAACGACTACAACAACCACATCAACTAAAGGAAAAGAAAAAATATAAATAAACCAAAACAAACAACAAAAAACTATATACAAATTATAATTTTCCCCCCAATTTTTTTGTTGTTGTTGTTTTATTTTTTACCTTCATATCTAGTACTCGCCTCTACCTCATCTTCCCCTTCTCAAAAGCATAACATGCAGTTTTTTTTGCGTTTAAATGCACTTGTTTGTTACGTTTAGTGTTGATTTTTAGTTTGTATTTTATTTTCAGTTGTTTTTTTACAATGTCATTTTACCTACTCTTTTGTTCACTCTTTACTCATACTCTTGTTGTTAAAATATTTCTCTTTTCTAGTTGTTTTCATTGATATAAAAGTTGGAAATGTGAAAAAAAAGTAGTCAAGACAGAGTTTGAGGAACTGCCTTTTGTAAATTTGTGATATTTTTCATCGCACAGTGAGACTAAAGCAAGAAAATGTAGCAGGTCCCCTATCTATCTATCTATCTATCTATCTATCTATCTATCTATCTATCTATCTATCTATCTATCTATCTATCTATCTATCCATCTATCTATCTATCTATCTATCTATCTATCTATCTATCTATCTATCTATCTATCTATCTATCTATCTATCTATCTATCTATCTATCTATCTATCTATCTATCTATCTATCTATCTATCTATCTATCTTTTCTAAATCGTTGCACTGTGCATTGTTAATTTCGGTTAGAATTTCAATACAACATAAAAAATTGTTTTTCTTTAAAAGAGAAAAACAATTTTTTTTATTAAATTGTGTACATCATTATTAGAGTCTGTGTATTTCGTTGTGTCTGTGTCAGTTGTTGTTTTTTTAAATTCTTAACATAATGAGAACAGATAGGAAGACAGGGCAAAAAAAATTAATATTCAAAGAAAATTTAAATAAAGTCAATGAATTCTTATCAATGACACTGCAATTAAAGTAAGCAATTAGGGGGTAGCTGGGTTATGATGATTGTACTTACCTGCAAACTATCGGCTGTAGTCAGGAAACCCAGCCATTTCAGAGACTTATAGGGTAAACCTGAATTAGACACTAGCTGACTTTTTGGAATTATTTGGCTCTATATGATCTGGATTTAATAATCCAGATCATTAAAGAGATCAATCTTCTGATGTCGAATGACTGTTAAGTTTGTAATTTGTTTGATAGCACGTGATAAATTCTTTTACGGTTTATGTCTCCACTAAATACATACTATCTTTAGCTACTAGCTAACTATCCCTTAGCTAACACATTTTTTCTCGTATGTTTTATTTATTATGATAAGAATGCAGAAAGATATAAAAACATAAAACACAAAAAAATATGTTTAATTGAAATAAAAATAAAATAAAAACGAAATATTTTACTCTCAACAAAAACTATTACTCACCGCGCCAAAATATTTCATCTCTTTACTTTTCATTCTGCGATGATGTGATGTTGTTGGTGCTGCTGCAGCAGCTGTTGAGGTATCATAACCGGCAGCAGCTAGACCATTTAAAGCAGCTGCAGCAGCGGCTGCTGCAGCATGGTGATGATGATGACCATTTGTTGTAATGCCACTATTACTGCTGCCACTGCAATTCATGCTTACATTTATGCCACCACCACCCCCTGCAACACCACCTCCACCGCCAGCTATACCAGCCGCTAAAGCACTGGCACTACCACCACCCGCCTCCATAAAGTCGAAACGTTTGAAAGCATACCACTTGGAGGGATTCGGCTGTATGCCCTGATACAATTTGACCAACATTTTGTGTTTCTCTCGTCTGTACTGGGTTAACAAGACATTCATTTTGCGTTCGACCTCAGCCTTGCTGCAGCCAAAGCGTTCAGCAATTTCCGACCATGCGCGAAAGCGACACAATTTATCTTTGTACTTGGGATCGGCACGATTCCACAGTTCGGTATGTGAGCGATATTGTTCGATAAGTTCTAGAGCATCATCATTGGTCCATTCCATGATTTTCGTATGCATGAGGCTGTTGCGCAAAGAGGCCGGATTGAAATTCATCGAGAGCCGCCGCAGGAGACAGTTTATTTACTTTTTATTGTTGTTTTCTGTTTATTCCAACTTTTTAGACTTTGTAATTGAGCAGACGAATTGTTAAGAGAATTTATCGTGTGGTGGGTTTTCTTTTCTTCCCCACTGACTTTCAACTAGAGTTGGATTTGCAAAGAGATATGTGGTGATATGCTATTTCTTTTTTTTCTGTTATTATTTGATTTCTACTTTAAATGTTGTATGTGGATCTTTTTAACAGGTATATTGAATATTTATTCATTTGTTTGTTTGGTGTTTTGCTATTTTTTATTTTATTTTTTTCTACAAGTTGTATTTTAAGTTGTGTTCCAGTATTTCTTTGTAGACTTATCAAGGAATGTTTTTTGAAATGCTGTAATAAATTTGTAACAGTTTCTGCAGCATGTTGATGATGATTTCTTTCTTATTTTGTTATCTTTACTTTATTTGTGTGTTTTTGGAAAAAAGTCTTTTGGTTTATGTTTTTCTTGGTATTTTTGTTATTGTTTTATGTTTTAAAATTGAAGAATTTTCATTTGATACAAATCGATTCTTTGTTTTAAGGTTGTTGTAGTTGTTGTGGAGATTTATTTGGTTTATGCTGGAAGTAAAGAGAGAAAGTTGTAAATTAAATGAAATGTTTTGCTTAAAAAATCCATATCTTGCTAATAAATTAATTTGAGTTTATACTAACTAACTAACTGACTGACTGACTGACTGACTGACTGACTGACTGACTGACTGACTGACTAACTAACTAACTGACTAACTAACTAACTAACTAACTAACTAACTAACTAACTAACTAACTAACTAACTAACTATCTAACTAACTAACTAACTAACTAACTAACTAACTAACTACCTATCTAACTAACTAACTAACTAACTAACTAACTAACTAACTAACTAACTAACTAACTAATTAACTAACTAACTAACTAACTAACTAACTAACTAACTAACTAACTAACTAACTAACTAACTAACTAACTAACTAACTAACTAACTAACTAACTAACTAACTAACTAACTAAGTAACTAACTAACTAACTAACTAACTAACTAACTAACTAACTAACTGAGTAAGTAACTAACAAACTGAACTAGAAATGAACTAGAACTGAACTAGAACTGAACTAGAACTGAACTAGAACTGAACTAGAACTGAACTAGAACTGAACTAGAACTGAACTAGAACTGAACT
>NC_060950.1:16929396-16930490 GCF_022045245.1 Lucilia cuprina
AGGATTAGTGCCAAAAAATGCAACTCTAAGCAAATCATAATAAGTTACTGTGAATGAGTCTCAATCATAATGTAAATAAATAAAAACTTGTCAAGAAATATCGTCACAGTTCTAGTTCATTTCTAGTTCAGTTTTATTTTAGTTCTAGCACAGATCAAGTTTAGTTCAAGTTTTACATCAGTTCTAGAGAGGAGCGCCATCTATTTGTGAAGTTTAAAATTACAACTTATCAACAATAATCAGATGATCGTATGTTCAATCCTGGTTGTATATAAAAAGAGTGATAGAAAGAATTTGACCATAGGTTGTTATGAAAATATCATTGAAAATTTCTAAAATAAGTTTGAAGTTTAAACCGTGTTTTTTTTGTGTTTTAAGACATCGCCGACTTTTTCCAGACCTTAACTATCCTAATTTAAAGAACAATATGCTAATGATCACATGTTGTCAAATTTGTGTGAAATCTCTTTTACGCTTTTTTAAATTAAATATAAAGAAAATTTCTTACAAATCATAGACAAAATATCACACATACATTTTTTTTGTAGCCTTTAAAAATGTGCTTAATCATTCAATTATATATTTTTTTGTATTTTTATTAGTCGAAGTCAAGAATTATCTCAAGTTCAAATAAAACTAAAAAACCAAACATGACTAAATGTTTAAACAAAATAAAAACCCCTTAAAATAATATTTATATATTTGTTTATTTGTTTGTTTTATTACAAAGTGTACACACATAATATGGTTTTTATCAAGATTTTATAAAAATAATAAAAATAAATTCTTTTCAAATTAATAAAACAGCCAACACACGCCACTGTCTTATCAAATAAAACAAAACAATCATTAAATTTAGTTCATTTAAAATAACTGACAAATCATTGATTGTTATTATGATTCTGAAATGTCTCCGTGTTAGTTAGTTGGTATTTGGTAGTAGCGTTGGCGTTGAGGTAAAAATCCACATTTGTTTTTTATAAATATATGTAGGGTAAATGTACCAATAGTCGGCAGTTTAACTTTTTTCTCTTTTTCAAACTATCCCCCTAAAGAGTCGGTAAATGTTATTACTATGATTTTTAGTTATTTCA
>NC_060950.1:16930590-16933099 GCF_022045245.1 Lucilia cuprina
AACTGAACTAGAACTGAACTAGAACTGAACTAGAACTGAACTAGAACTGAACTAGAACTGAACTAGAACTGAACTAGAACTGAACTAGAACTGAACTGGAAATGAACTGTACTAACTGACTATATAATCAGAACTTGTGTAAATTATTCACAAATAATTAGAACTTTTCAAATTTCTAATTTTCGAAACTTTGTAGTTTATAGAAAAATACTTTTTTTTTCTATTTTTCTAAAATAAACTTTATTATTAAATTCAAAATGAGAATCTTAAAAAAAAACACTAATGTTTATAAATTCTCTATTACCCTAAATTTTATTAAAGGTTTATTTATTTTTTTAAAAGATACAAATATGTATTTTAGATCAAATATTTAAATACATATTTTTGTTCAATTTCAGCCTATTTATACAACCTTGCGTACTAGCAATGATATAAATGAATAAATAAATAAATATCATAAAAAACGAGGAACAAATAAAACAAAATAAGCCTAGACATTAAACATTAACCCATTTTATTTGATAAGCCTGTATTTATCCCTTTCACACTACCTCCCCGCCTTAAAATTATCAACAGACTTCTTTAACGTGTGGTCGTTTGTTTATCTTTCATTCGTTATTTTTTTTAAATTTAAATATTATATTTTTTTAAAATACCTACTACACTAATAGATTTGAAACATAAACATAAATAAAACAATATAGTTAATAGTTAATAAGAAAAAAATCGAAATAAAAAAAAACCCCAACTTCATTCATTGACGTCAATGCTTCTTTTTATTTCAATCGAACTCTTCAAAACTAGAATAAAAATCGCGACATTAAATTGTGTTGTTTTTGTATTTTATGGGATTTTTTTTTATTCAGGCGGCCTTAAAATTCTTCACAAACAAATCAGCTAAAAACAATAACAAACTGTTTTGTAGCTGCTGTTGTTGTTGTTGGTGTTATTAACAATTTCATTCAAAACTATGGCCAAAATACTGATGAACAGGTTGACGTACAAGTTTATGAGTGAGTTTGAGTGTAATAAAGTTTTGCGAGAAAATAAACAAACAGATCGAAATTTCTCTTAGTGTGTCCGATTAATTTGTTTGTTTAAAAATTTATCACTTGCTCTCACTCTCTTCGTTTGGAGGGAAACATTTTAATATTCCCCTCTTTTTCTTGCTCATGTATTAGTTTTTATTCGTCTTTATTTGGTTTGTTGGTATTTGTGGTAATTTTGTACAGGACATTTAAGGAATTAATTCATGTTTTTGTGAGATATATTAAGAAATTTAAAGAAATTTCTTTAAAGAATTTGGGATTTTGAACTCAATAAGATCTAAACTACAGCAAAAGTTGAACTGAACTAGTACTGAACTAGAACTGAATTAGAACTGAACTAGTACTGAACTAGAACTGAATTAGAACTGAACTAGAACTGAACTAAAACTTTACTAGAACTGAACTATAACTGCACTAGAACTGAACTAGAACTGAACTAGAACTGAACTAGAACTGAACTAGAACTGAACTAGAACTGAACTAGAACTGAACTAGAACTGAACTAGAACTGAACTAGAACTGAACTAGAACTGAACTAGAACTGAACTAGAACTGAACTAGAACTGAACTAGAACTGAACTAGAACTGAACTAGAACTGAACTAGAACTGAACTAGAACTGAACTAGAACTGAACTAGAACTGAACTAAAACTGAACTAGAACTGAACTAGAACTGAACTAGAACTGAACTAGAACTGAACTAGAACTGAACTAGAACTGAACTAGAACTGAACTAGAACTGAATTAGAACTGAACTATAACTGAATTACAACTGAACTAGAACTGAACTAGAACTGAACTAGAACTGAACTAGAACTGAACTAGAACTGAACTAGAACTGAACTAGAACTTACCTAGAAGTAGAAATTGTGATGAAATGTAATACCATAAACGTATCAGAAATAACATAATATTGTTATTTCTCTTCAAACTGAATGAATTCATTCCTTAAAAACACCTGCTTAAATTCTCAGAAAAATACAAAGTTTGCATGAGTTTGTATCTTGTTTGTTTTTAAATGTTTTTTAATGTGTTGTTTTTTTCGAACAATCATTTGGAAGGCTTAAAAATAGTACAACAGTGTCTAATCATTTGTTAGCTATTTTTATAAATGAAATAAAAACTAAAAAATTTTAAGATAAATCAAGTCATTGAACGTAGAAAAAAATTTCGAAAATCATTGTTTGTTTTCTGTTTTCAATTTTTTGTTTGTTTCCTCAAAAACAAAAAAATGTATTTCGCCAATAGGCCACTATTACGTTGGCCAAATGACCATACCATTGATAGTGAAATGTTTGGACAGACAACTTGTTTGTTTACATAAAAATATAAATTATATATGTATGTACAAAGTACATAGGGTAAATGCACCTAATGTCGGCATCACCCAGTAGTCGGCATCTTTTACATAAAAATGTAAATAAATAAGAAAAGCTGTACAAATTTATTAAGGTTTGATC
>NC_060950.1:16933199-16976751 GCF_022045245.1 Lucilia cuprina
ACTAGAACTGAACTAGAACTGAACTAGAACTGAACTAGAACTGAACTAGAACTGAACTAGAACTGAACTAGAAATGAACTAGAACTAAACTAGAACTAAACTAGAACTAAACTAGAACTAAACTAGAACTAAACTAGAACTAAACTAGAACTAAACTAGAACTAAACTAGAATTAAACTAGAACTAAACTACAACTAAACTAGAACTAAACTAGAGCTAAACTAGAACTAAACTAGAACTAAACTAGAACTAAACTAGAACTGAACTTGAATTGAACTAGAATTGAACTAGAACTGCACCAGAACTGAACTAGAATTAAACTAGAACTAAACTCGAACTAAACTAGAACTAAACTAGAACTTGAACTGAACTTAAACTGAACTAGAACTGAACTAGAATTGAACTAGAACTGAACTAGAACTGAACTAGAACTGAACTAGAACTGAACTAAAACTGTACTAGAATTGAACTAGAACTGAACTAGAACTGTACTAGAATTGAACTAGAACTGAAACACAACTTAAACTGAGAAAACTGATCCAGAATGAAACTAGATGCACTAGAACTCAACAAGATTAACAGCAAACTTCAATGATATTTTGCTACATACATAAGAGCAAGTTTGATCTTGTGATAACTGTAGTTTAAACATTGAACTTTAAAGAATTCACAAAAAGATGGCACTTTTTCTATACATCACTTTAAAAAATATACATTTCTCCGATTATGATTTTTTATAATTCTTTTGTTGTTTTTGTAAATTTTATATAAATACCTTTCTATTTATAAAAAAAAGTTCATTTAAGTTGAAACAATTAATAAAAATAAATAATTTATTGTATTTTTCATATTTCTCTCTTTTTATCTAAATAACTTCTCTTTTAAAATTATTGACGTCAATGTAAATTTATTTTTTTTAAGTTATTTGTTGCTAAATTTTATTTTATTTTTGTCAACATATTTTAACATGTTTTATTATTAATGAAAGTTGATTTGATTTCAAAACAAAATTTTTATGATCAAAATGTTAAGAGAGATTTAGTTTACAGATTAACACAAATTTTTAAATCAGCCATTTTGAATCAGTCTCATTTTGAGCATTTTTTTTTTTTGCATAATAAGTGATAATTAGTTGTGATAATTTTAATTGTTTTATTTTAATAAAATTAATATTTAAATTAAATAAATCTTAATGAAGTCAATTTGAGTTTATGACAAATATTTGATAGTTGTGATCGTATATTTAGGATCTATTGTACTCTTCCTTGATGATCGTTTAGATTTTAAAAAAAATAATTTTTTGATTGTTGTTATTCGATTTTCTGTTTTTTTTTTTTGTTTTTTTGAATTTGTATTGGAATGTTTTTGTCATAATTTTGTTACGAAATCTGTGTTATAATTTTTTGTTTTAATAAAAACTGTTTTAAAAAATTTTTCCATTATACGATAATTATTGAACGTTTGTTAATTATAAGATTTATAATTGTTTTAATTATTAATTATAATCTATATTTAAGTTTTGTTTTGTATTTTTCATTAAAAGATGCTTTAACTACTGAAAAGTTTGGGAAATTTTTTTAACTCTTCCATAAAATAACATTTATTTTAATACTGGCTAAAGATCATTAAGTAAATCGCCCCTGTACCGAACCAACAGAAATTTTCCAATATTCCGGTAAAGAGGTAAAAAAAACATATATTTCTCTTTTAAAAAAATATAAATATAAATAAGGTTTTAACTTATTTCTAATAAACGTCCGGCAACGATGTCAAGCTAAGACAAAAACCTTTAACAGAGTTGTAAAATAACATAGATTTGTGATAGGTTTTACATTAACCGCTAAAGTCGGCTTTACACGATCACACATGTAATAGGATCTGTCAATATTTTGTGTAGGAAAGTACGGATGGGATCGTCTAAACGCAATATGTAATGAAACTTTCACACATTGAAAGAGAATACGGATGGAAAATTTGACAGTCGTATGTCTACTTATGTATCGTGTTATTTAATGTGAGACGTTATAAAAACGCGAAAACACATTTATTTTTTCGAATTTCTTATGTCATCTCAAAGTCCAATCTGTTGACTTTCACACAAAGTCCTAGCAAAAAGTAAACGAAGTACTTCCAAAAGAATAACATTTACAACTAATGCTATACGCACAATTGGGACGAACGACGAATTTTTCGGAACGAATTTTCGTCCTCAGATATAGAACACACTAAAGTATATGAAAATACGTATAATCAGTGTATATGACGAAATTCGTCATACGTAACAAACTGTGCGATAGGTTTAAATTCGAACATAAGTTCGAAAAATTTTTAAAGCCATTTAAACCAGTTCTGGTGGCCCGAATTGTCTGAAATTTTGCAGTTTGGAGTACACTTGATGACACTACAATGCCATGTTAAAATATTTAAAATTAAGTTCGAAAATTCGAAGTAATGTTCGAAAAAATTTCGAAGCTGTTAAAAAATCTTAAAATTGGGAATATTCACAAAAATATAATTTTAGTTCTTTTCCAGGCCAATTTCTTACATTTTCTAATTTCGAAATAATGTTCGAATATATTTTAAAGCTGTTAAAATTATATGAAAATCGTGGAGATTTACAAAAATATAATTTTTGTTCATTTTCATACTTTTTCCAATATCGAACAAATTTTAAAACGAATTCGCAGTACGAATAATTTGATTGTGTTCCATTCGACGAATTTACGCAACGAATTGTTGTCGACTAATTCTTCGTGCTATACGAAATTCGTCGTTCGTCCCAATTGTGCGTATACCATAAGTGAATGTCGTTTTACCTTCTGTGGAAGTGATATTTATTGACGTCCAAAGAAGCGAAAAATTAATATAAAAATTACATCTTGAGAATGACTTCAGATGTAGTGAATTTAGAATTAAATAAGAAGGACATTCCTCCTATGACAAGACTGTGTTAAAATCATCACTTCTTGAGGTCTTTTTCAGTACTGCCATGGAGTAAATTCTACTTCTTTTCGCTTCTTTTTTTGCTGGGGTCTTAATCTGTTTTTAATCTTGATATATTAAATATAAAACTTGATAGAACTAAAAATCAAAAAAACGAAATTTTTTCATAGTTTCGCTTTTATAAAAATATGTTCTTTCCTTTCTAAAGCTGGACGTAATCTGACCTCATTTCTCCATCACATTTGATTTACGAGATAGTTAGTTTGAAGGGAGGATGTACATATAAACTCCAAGGCCTCTGTCGGGCTTGTTGTGCGCCTTATAACCAGTGCCTCAAGTGGGAATCGAACCCACACAACCTCCGGTCTATCAGACTATAACACTAACCACTAACCTACCGAGATAACTCAGTCTAAAGTTTCAAAAAAGCTTGGTATTCGCACAAATTAGAGACTTTATAACAACGAGAAGAGGATTATCCCTACTTATGCGATGCATTGTGTTGGAACTATTAAAAAGAGATTGTGGGAAGAAGGATAAATGGAGTTGTGTTTGAACATTTGATTTAAATCGTAGCAAACTTCATAGTCGGACGCTATCTCAACAAGAAGAGAGAGATTTAAACTTGTAAATTTTAAAGTTTTTCCAAAATTTAAGTTAAAATGTTTCGGTGTTTTTGGATGACATCCCAGCAAAAACTTTCATTACCTAGTAAGCTAGAAAAAAACTTACAAATATGTTATGTGATAGTTAGTTATTTTGAGCCGACTTTGTATGTAGAAAGCCAAAAATATAAAAATTCCTCAAGCAGGGGTTTGAACCCAGGCATTCAGTAATTTTCTATGTTTCTCACTCCAGCCAGCTTACTTGATGCTCCATTAACATGTTGCTTTTTGTAATTTTGAGAAGGGATTTTTACAGAAATATATAAATCAACAGGGCTCGAACCACGAACCCCATGTATGTTAAATGAACGCCCTAGACGATTGGACTATAACAAATCTAATGACCTATTCAGCTAAATGAAATAATGTGGTTGATAATGAACATCCATTACCAAGTAATGTATGAAAAAACTACTGGCCATTATCAAAAATTTCACATTTTTTGCTGAGGTATGACTCTGTTCAGTTGAAATATTACATTAAATCTGAAGAAATACACCTAGGCCTCTATTGGGCTTGTTGGGCTTAAAAGTGCCTCAGGTGGGAGTCGAACCCACCACCTCCGGTCTACCAGACTAGAACTCTAACCTACCGGAGGGTACTTAACCTACCGGAGGCAACATTTAGTTCCTAACATTTCAATGTAACGTAATCAATTAAACTTAATTTAATCAGAATTCGGAATAGGTCTGCTCTATTTTCGCTTAAAAGCTTAGAAAATTTGCAATTTGCGCTTTGTTCGCTTGAAAGTCCCTTTGCGGCACTTTTTTATAGGAATACCTCTCTAAAGATATACCTTTCTAAAAAGTAGGGTACAGATACCAAAGATTGAAAAACTTGAACTTAATATATTCAAAAATATTGTTTGCAATCTCTTCGAAATTGATCTCAACACTTACCTAGTTGCAGCAAGCTTATCGTGAGAAAAGTAATTAAAACTTTTGTTAGAGTATTTCTAGTTCACCTTTTTAACGACTTTTAGTATATAAACTTTTACGAAATGGACCAAACCAAATCGAATAATATTTGTTTTGTATAAACTAAAAATTAGAAAAATTTTGAAACCTATTTCGATAGAAAACAAAAATAATCGTAAAAATCGTTCTGTCGATCAAGAGAAAATTTTTAAAAACATTTTTTTCATTAATCAGCTCAAAATTTTGGACCCATTTCGATAAGAATGCAGAATTTAGTTTGAGCTGAGTACTGAGCTTAAGACTTTCAAGGAATATGGGTTTAAATCGGTCCATTATTTTGTCTAGCCCCATATAAATATATTAAATGTTCTTGTAAACCTTTTAAAAATAGACAAAACTTGGTTTTATTTACATAAGTATAAATGATATTGTCGATTTTCAGGCCTCATTTGACTTCCTCTGCCAAATTGTAAAAGGATTGTTCCATTTTAACCCCCTACCCCCACCACATAATAAAGCCTTTTTTTAGAAAATCTCTTTTTTTCTATCTACAAATTGTTAAAATATTTCTTAATTTAAAAATGAATGTGTGTTTGTTTGTATGTTACAACGTATTCCTGTAGGTCTGGAAGAGATTGTGGGCAATTTTTTGTTCAGAAATTTGAAGTGGGCGAGGTGCCACACCCATATTAAGAAAATATTAAATCCGTATATTTCAGACAATATAACAGTTAGAGTCTTCGAAGCCATTTTAGTGTCATTATGATTATTTCGAACAAAAAGTGGGTGGGACTAGCGTTAGGTGGGGCTAGGCACCTCCCATATAAATTAAATTCAAAAATCCGTTTATCTTGGAAACTATTACAGTTCGAAAACTATTACAGTTCGAAAACTATTACTGTTAGAAAACTTGAAAAACATTAATTATATACAAATATTCGTTTATCTGGGAAACTAATACAACTAAATTCATCAAATTTTGCACAAAGATTTTGAGTATTGAACGAAAATAGTAGACTTTCATTCTGGGGGGGAAGTTTTGGAGACAACTTCGTATATCTGAGAAACTATTAGAGCTAGAACTTAAAATGTTACTTCAAGAACTTTGACTTTTATCTGAAAATATTGAGAATAACGGGCGGACTTTCAATGAGGGAAATGGTAACTTCCATATGAATTAAAACAAAATTTAGTTTATCTGGTAAACTAATAGAACTAGATTTTGGGGGAAAAAGAGCGGATTTTCATGTGGGGAGCTTAAAGCCCCCCATGTATTAAATAAACCGTCATGTGAACAATTAGAGAATAACGGCCAGATTTTCCATTAATGAATTAACGAATTAAATACAAAATTTCTTATATTTTGAAAACTGTTATACACTTCAAATTTTTCATAGATAAATAAATATAATTCAAATTTTTAACATAATCACTGGTATGGGATATTATATGGTCGACCATGGCCGACTAAACATTATTATTTGTATTTTTTTTTTTGCAATAATCACTTTTTAAAGTTTAAACAATTTAATTTATTTTTTTAATTTTTTTTCTTTTTTAATTTTTGCACTTTTTTATAAAAATTTAAACTTTTTTCTTTATTTTTTGTTTTATATTTAAAAAAATCCTTTATATTATTTGTTTTTATTTTAATTTTTCTTTATTTTATTTTCTTTATATTTTATTTTTATTTAATAAAAAATTAATATAAATTTTAAATTTTATAATTTTTTATGCTTTTTTATTTTATTTATTTTTTTTACAGAATTATTTGGTATTTTGTTTTTTATTTAATTTTATATAATTGATTATTTAATTTGTTATTGTTTTCTTTATATTTTTTTTCTAGAACATTGAACTTTTAAAAAACATATTTTTGTTTAATATTAAAAAAAAATTTTAAAAGGTTTTTTTTTTTTTATAAATTTTCCAGACTTTTGTTTTAAACCTTAAACAACACAATCTTTGTTAATATTTGCTTTATTTTAAGGTATTTTTTTATTTTTATCAACATTTTTTTTTTGTTTAAATTACAAAGAAAATCCCCACACAAAGGCGGCAATAACAACAACAAAAAAAAACAGCAAAATTGTTTAAAAGCCACAAACACAATTTTAGAAATTAATTATTTAGAAAATACTAAATCATTAACACTTAACAAAATACAACAACAACAACAACAACAGCAACCAAAGGCCAACAAGTAAAAAACAACAACAAACACTCAGCATTACATATAACTGCTGCAAGTTTAGGTATAATCATTTGAATGTGTGTGTGTTTGTGTTGACGGCGGAAGTAGGAAATGAAATTCAAACGACACTTGAAGAAAATCACACATTTGCCACAACAAAAAACAACACCACCAACAACAATAACAGCAACAACAACAGCAACAACAACACTAAACACTTAATGCTGCTTAAATAAAAGCGCCAAAAAAATTTAGTTTTAAAAATTTTTTTTGAATATTTTTTTTTTAATTTTTTAAAAAAATACCTACATTTCTTTTTTATATAAAATAAATGACGTTGTTAAATTTACAATGAATTTTTTAAATTTGCACAAAATTATTTTATTTATTTTTTTTATAAACTTTTGTTGTTAATTCTTTTCACGAGATTATCTCGTGTTTGTTTATTTTGAAAATGTTTTTTTTTTTTGTAATTTTTATTTTTTTAATTTCTATTTAATTTTTTTCTTATTTATGTTTATTTTTATTGAATTTATTTCGTTCAAAACACATAGAAAAACGTAAGTAGAAAAAAAAACGAAAAAATTTGTTAATATGTTGCTGCGAGCCGACAACGACAAACACCGTAAAACACTACCAAACCTGATGAAATCGATTTGTAACTAAAAATGCTCGCAATTGAAATGTGAATTTCTCAAAAACAATTTTTTTTGTTTTGTTTTTTTTTTTTTTTTTGCTTCTTCGGCTGCGCCAGCCTCGACAGAGACGTCGTCATCGTCATTGTCGTTGGCTTAGTTAGATGATGTTGGGGGCTCTGTTGTTGTGGCTGTGCTAGATGTTGACGTTGTTGCTTGCTGTTGCTATTGTCTGATGCCTGCAGTTGTTGATGTTAATGTTTTTGTTTTGCATTTAATGTTGTTGATGAAACCAAAGGTGATAATGATGTTGATGTTGATTGATTGTGGTGTTGAAGATGTGCACCAGCTACTTGTTGTTGTTGTTATAAATACTAATGTTTGTAGCAACATTTAGAACATTATTAGTAGCATCAATGTTATATATGTTACATGTTTAAAAATAACACAACAAAAACAATTTACTTTCTCAAACATCATTACTCTCATTTTATGTTGAACTATAATAACAAACATAACATTTAATATTAGCTATGATAATAATGATGTTTATAATGATATTGTGGCAAGATGATTAAGCAAATGTTAAGTTAAACTTTTAATCGTCGTTCGTTTATGCAGTCGGTCAGTCACTTTTCGAAACGAAACAAAAAAAATGAATCATTTTACTTGTATTTTTCCTTTATTTTACATTTGTTTTTGTTTATTTTTGTTTTGTTTTTGTACTTTACCATCCAGCTAATGTTTGTCACTGTTGTTGTTGTAGTTATTATCATTGTTGTTATTGAGTTTATTGTGATCTGTTTTGTTTAGCTTCTTTTCTTCTACTCCTCCTGTGTGTTGTTGTTGTTGCTGTTGTTTTGTTTAAAAATGTGCACAAAAATATTGTAAACAACTGCATGCACACACGCACACACACACTCACCGCAAACAGCGAAAGCAAAAACAATTTTAAAGGGGGGAAAAAAACTTTAACTAAAAAACATCAAAACAACTTACAGTGGAGCTGGAGTAAGGAAAAAACACCTATAAATCTACGATGTTGTAAGAAAAATGTCAAAGAGTCGACTTTGTAAATAAATGTCTAAAGTCTGTGATTAACAATCAAAAGGAGATATTATTTACTTTATATCACTAAAATTAATCACTATCTCTAATAAGTACTTAGCTCCTCCTTAATTATATACAAAATTTAACAAAAAAAAAAAAATTACAATAACAATTGACCTAAACTTTTACCACCCACTGTGTAAAGGTATGTACGTTCATACATGCATATGTAAAGTCTTACATGATTTTTTTTTTTTTTGTTTTTTTTGCCCACACACATTAAACGAAAACAAACAATTTTATTTTTATCAAAATTAACAACAACAAAAGTAAAAAAATTATCACCAATAACAAATAAATAAATGTTTACAATAACAACGACAACAAATTGTAGGTAAATTTCCATAAGACTTATCTTTGGCAACAAAACTGTTGTAACGAAGATGAATAAAACATTACAACAGTGAAAATGTTGAAATTTCAATGTGTATAACAGTTTTTCCCTAGAGAAATTTGTAAGAAAATTACTTTTTCGCATAAATATTATGTGAATTTGAATGTTTTTTTTTCAGAAAAAAATTGTGTATAACACTTTTTTCTATAGAAAATTTTGAGTATAACAGTTTTTTTAACAGAAAATTTCATGTATAACACTTTTTTCTATAGAATATTGTGTTTATAACACGAAGAAGAACAAAGTAGAGTAAAACATTACAACAGTGAAAATGTTTTAATGTGATATATATAACAGTTTTTCCCTAGAGAAATTTGTAATAAAATTACTTTTTCTTACAAAAAATATGTGCATTTGAATGTTTTTCAGAAAAAACTGTGTATAACACATTTTTCTATAGAAATTTTTGAGTATAACAGTTTTCCTAACAGAAAATTTCATGTTTAACACTTTTTCTGTAGAATATTGTGTTTATAACATTTTTTCAATGAGAAATTTTAGGTACAACACTTTTTGTATAAACCATTTTGTGTATAACAGTTTTCTCAACAGAAATTTTTGAGTATAACACTTTTTCTATAAAAAAATTGTGTTTGTAATACTTTTTTACAGAATATTGTGTTTATAACACTTTTTTCTATTTTAAATTTTTTGAAAAACAATTTTTATATAGAAAATTTTGTGTATAACAGTTTTTTCAATAGAAAGTTTTTAGTATAACACTTTTTCCATGATATACTGTGTTTATAATGTCTTTTCTATAGAATATTGTGTTTATAACACTTTTTTATGATAAATTATATGTATAACACTTTTTCTTATAAGAAATGGTATAACACACTTTTTTCTTCGAGAAATTAAATGTATAACACTTTTTATATAGACATTTTTGTGTATAACAATTTTTTCAACAGAAATTTTTGAGTATAACACTTTTTTCATGAAAAACTGTGTTTTTAATGCTTTTTCTATAGAATATTGTGTATATAACACTTTTTCTATGAGAAATTATTTATATAATACTATAGAAAATATTGTGTACAACAGTTTTTTTCAATAGTTTTTAGTATAACACTTTTTTCCATGAAATAAGGTGCTGTTAATACTTTTTCTTTAGTGTATTGTGTTTAAAACACAAACAAAACAGTTTTTCAAAAGATAATAACGAGTATAACACTCTTTCCTGAAAAAATGTGTATAACACTACTTTCTGTAGAAAATTTTGAGTATAACACTTAATTATAAAAAAATGTGAGTATCACACTTGTTTCCTTTAAAAATTATGAGTATAACAGTTCTTTACATATAATTGTGTTGAATAACACTTTTCTCTATAAAAAAGTTTTGTATAACACATTTTATTTTCATATAATTGTGTGTATAACAGTGTTTTTTGTAGAAAATTATGCATATGACACTTATGTTATGAAAAATTATGTGCATAACTCTTTTTTAGAAATAATTGTGTGTATAACAGTTTCTTCAACATAAAATTATGCGTATAATATTTTTTTTAATAGAAAAATCAAACACTTTACATAAGTATCAAAGCTTTTCTACCGAAAAATTTGTTTATAGCATAATATCATGAGTATAACAGTTTTTCCTACTTATAATTGTGTATAATAGTAAGTATCACACTTTTACTATGAAAAGTTATGTGTATGAAATTTGTTTTTCAGTTTTTTAACAGTTTTTTTCAAACAAACAACTTTGTGTATAACAGTTTTTGTCATAACGAAATTCTGTGTATAACACTTTCTTCTAGTCAAAGTCTTGTGTATAACACTTTTTCTGTATAACACTTTAGTTCTACATATAATAATGTGTATAACAGTTTTTTTCAACGGAATACCTACTATGTTTTGAACACTTTTTCCATAAAGAAAACAGTGTGTATAACAGTTTTATGTGCAGAAAAATTTATGTATAACACTTTTTCCTTTAAAAAAAACTATTAGTAGAAAACTTTTCTTCTATAGAAAATCGTGATTTAAAAAAAATATGTTTTCTACAGAAAATATGTGTATATTACAATTTTTCTATGGAATATGATATAAAACACTGTTTTTCTATAGAAAATTGTTTGTATAACAGTTATTTAATAGAAAGGGTTGTGTATTACAACTTTTCTATAGCAAATGTTATGTATAACACATATCTTTTCTACAAAAAGTGGTCTGCATAACTCCTATATAGACTCCTTGTATAGAAATAGTTTTTCCCTCCAACGATCCTGAACTTTCTTTTATAACAATCAACTCCACTGTGCAACTTCATCAGGCTCATCAACAAAATGTTGTTTGCGGGTCATACAACATTTTCTCCCCACAACCAAAGACAAAACATTAAAAAAAAGTAAACAACACAAAGGCGTCAGCGCAGTTCCCAATAGTAGTGTAGAGTAGTAGCAGATCTCACACTGTCGACTGAATTTTTTGCAGAGTCTAGCAGAGCAGTCAACCTCAACAAAAAATATACAAAAAAAACAAAACAAACAAAGAAAGAAAACAAAACAAAAAAAATACGTCATAATTAAGTTTAATTGTGAAATTTATTTAAAATACAAAAATAATAACAACAACAACGTAACGTACGTACAGACAAACAAAACAAGCTCTTAACAGTATGTAGTACTGCTGTTGTTGTTGCTGTTGTTTATTTTTCACATATTTGTTTTGTTTGGGTTTTTGTTTACATTTCCTTGAATAAAAACAAACTAAATAAACAACAAAAAAGTTTTTGTACTTCTAACAAAAACAACAACAACGACAACAGCAACTGAATAACAAACGAGAGTAATGCTGTTGTGGGGAGCAGAGAAATAACTCTCTCTTTCAATGTGTGTTTGAAAATTCTCTCTAGAATAAAAACAAAAAATACAGCAACAATGACAATAACATCATTATGCTAATGATAAACATGATTATTAACATCATCATTGGAGTCGACATCACCTTCTTCATGTTGTTTTTTTTAATTTTTTAAAAAAAACTTATTTATGTTTATTTTTTTGCTATTTCAAACTTTACAAAAAAAAAAAAAAAACGACAAATCCAATGACTTTCTGAGCAATAAAAGTTTCTCATATTTTCCCCCCTTTTTCTAACCATGACTAACAAAAATAATAAAGTCTCATCAACATCATCATCATAGTCAACAACAACAACAACAGCATAATATGTACAATACTTAATATTAGCAATAATCATACAAACAGCAACAAAAACTCAATAATAAACAACAAACAACAGTCTGTCCAACAGTCATTCAGACAGACAGTCAGTCAGACAGTCAGTCAGCAAACCAACCGTACGTACAAACAAACAAGCGAACAAACAAACAAACAATCATCTAACCAACAAGCCAGGAAGGCTGAGGCAAGAGGCAGGAGGTAGTCAGGCAGTCAGTCAGTCAGCTCCACACACAACAGTTCATGCCATCAACCACTATTAAATTCACTTGCTCACACTCAACGCAACACACATTCTCCACCGTGTATAGATGAGTTCGTTGGTTGGTTGGTTTGTGTGTCTGTCTTGCTTGTTTTTCTGTATTTTTTTTGTTTACTTTTTGTTGTTGTGTATTTTGGAAACAAACAAATGAAATGTGTAAAGGAATTGCAGAAAAATATACAAACAACCTGCAGTAGCGTACTTTAAAGTTATGCACAAATGATGGCTTTTTGTTGTTGTATTAGTGGATGTGAAAGTTGAAGGGGCCTTTTTAGAAAATTTCAGAGTAATGCGAAATAATTTAATCATATTTCTGTTTACCTTGACATCATGTATATCAAATGAAAGGTCTTATGAATATCTTTCTATTGATATACAAATAGAAATTGCATATGTAAGTAAATATGTACGATTGTAATAATATTAGTTATGGATCACGAATTATGGAAAAATCGTTTTCACAATTTGTTTTTTAATTATATTCGATCTCAACTGTTTAAATTCTTTAAATTTGTTAAAACTCTTTAAATTTGTTTTCAAAAACATATTCTAAATATCGGACTATAATACCATGAACATTTGTTTGTTCACTTAGAATCACAACAATGTTCCTCTGAACGAGTTCTAAAGGATCTCCTAATTTCATAAATGGCAATCGTTTTATAAAAAATAGTTTATCAATAATACCTATGTAATACATATTTTATAAAATCTCTAAAAACAAAAAATTAATATGGAAAAGAAAAATTTCTCAATTGGGATTTGAACTCGTAGTCTTACAACTTCAACTACTCTTAAGAGCATTCGGCTATTAAACCCATAACATAACTGCAGACACATTACTTTCATATTATAAAAGATCATTATTACAGTTTGAGAATCACTAATCACAATGTTTAATATTTTTTATTTTTGCACTACAACTTTCTTAAACTGTAATTTGTCGAAAAAATATTAATAAAATAGATAAATGTCTTTCAAAAATATATGCATACGTTAACGACTAAAATTGATAGTAATATTCCTTTTTGAAAAGATGACATTCAATATCGATCAAAGTAGTTTCCCTTAAATGATTTTTTTTTATTTAGCTCTAATAATCAAAAACTTAAATAAAGAGTTTAGGAACAACTGTATTACAATTTAACTTTGATCAATGGCATAATTTTTTATTTAGCTCAGACACAAACCAAAGGAGTAGTCAATTAAACCTTTATTTTCATACTCTGCTATAGTCATATGCTCTCATACTCTCTCTTGACTAGTCTAGTCTTTAGTCTAGTCTATAGTCTAGTCTATAGTCTTGTCTATAGTCTAGTCTATAGTCTAGTCTATAGTCTAGTCTATAGTCTAGTCTATAGTCTAGTCTATAGTCTAGTCTATAGTCTAGTCTATAGTCTAGTCTATAGTCTAGTCTATAGTCTAGTCTATAGTCTAGTCTATAGTCTAGTCTATAGTCTAGTCTATAGTCTAGTCTATAGTCTAGTCTATAGTCTAGTTTACAGTCTAGTCTACAGTAGTGAATGAAGGAGAGAGTAGATGAAAATTGAAAAGTTTTGTAGTGGATAGTTAAATTGGAATCAATATAAGAATTAAAAGCAAAACAACAAAAACAATGATGATGATAATGACAATTCTCCTCCGAACACAAAAAAAACTTTGTCACTCTGAATGACGGTCGGTTTGTTTGACAGTCAATCAGAATGTTAAAATGACGACTAAGATGAATTTTCTACACAGTTTTAGTAAATAAAATTGTTATTTTTGGTTTATTTGATTTTTACTTTGGCGAAACGAAGTTGGAAGTACGTACATATTTACATATTTTTTTACCACACTAATTAATTTATTAAAGATCACTTTTTACTTACCTAGTGTAATGTATTGTCCCTTTTTTCAATAAAACACTTTTCTGTACACTAATATCTTTCTTAACATACAAAGTTTTTTTATACGCCATTTTGTATTTTCACTTTTTTATGTTCATAAAAAATATATTACGTCATTTATTCTTCTAACATTCGACTCAATGTCCATTTAATTACTAAAATAAGTCACGGTCAACGCACTATTTAGATGGGAGTACAAAAAGAAACTGAACGTAACGTTTGAAATTATTTTGTTTTGCTCTTTGCAGTCGGTAAAACGAAAAGAAAACCAAAAACATAAACAACATAAAACAATTTACTCAAAATATCAGCAAACGTTTGCTTTGTTTGTATTGTTTTCTTCTCGAACATTTAAGTGTTCGAAAACAATACCAATACAAAAGCTATGTTTTGTTGCTTTGGTTTTATCTGTTTTACCGACTGCAAAGAACAAAACAATTGCAAACGTTTCGATTAGTTTCTTTTCGCACTCCCGTCTAAGTAGTGCATTGACCGGTATTTATTTTGACATTTTAAACCGAGTGTTAGAATAAGAATTAGTGTAATAAATTTTTTATGAAATAAAAAAAGTGAAAAACAAAATGGCGTATAAGAAAATTATGTGTTTTAAGAATGATGTTAGCGCAAGAAAAGTGTTTTATTCAAAAGGGGGAAATCCTTTACACTTTAAAGATTTTCAAAAGATTACTAGGTAAGTAAAGAGTGATCTTTAATAAATTAATTATTGTGTTAAAAAAATGTTAAAACTTCCAACTTCGTTTCACCTTCCTTCCATTTGTTGAAATAGCAAAAATTTTGTTTACTAAAATTATACAGAAAATTCATCTTCGTTTGACATTCTGACTGACTTGACAAACCGCCTGTTATTCAGAGTAACAAAGTTTTTTTTTTAATAGGGAGGGAGGAGAAATGTTTGTGCCTTTGTCACTGTTATCATCATTGTTGTTGTTGTCTTGATTTTAATTGCTATTTTGTTTGCAATTTAACTTACCATTACAAAACATTTCACTTTTCTTCTACTCTCTCCTTCTTTCTATCAAAAGGAATGACATAACTGGAAAATTTAGTACTATTGCATTTTTTCAGTACTTTTTTTGTATACAAAAATATATATCTTCAATGACTATAGACTAGACTATAGACTAGACTATAGATTAGACTATAGACTAGACTATACACTAGACTATAGATTAGACTAGACTATACACTAGACTATAGATTAGACTAGACTATAGACTAGACTATAGACTAGACTAGACTATAGACTAGACTATACACTAGACTATAGACTAGACTATAGACTAGACTATAGACTAGACTATAGACTAGACTATAGACTAGACTATAGACTAGACTATAGACTAGACTATAGATCAGACTATAGACTAAACTATAGATCAGACTATAGATCACACTATAGATCAGACTATAGATCAGACTATAGATCAGACTATAGATCAGACTATAGACTAGACTATAGATCAGACTGTAGACTAGACTATAGACTATACGATAGACGAGACTAGTTTATTGACTATATAAAGTAGACTATAGACCATATGCTAGTCTATAGGCCAGTCCACATACTAGTCAATAAACTAGGCCACATGCTATTCAGTAGATAGACCACAGACTTAACAATTCAGTAGTTCAGGTCCATTGACTAGTTCACTGCCTAGTTATTAGACTAGTTCCTAAAAATGCATTCCTTTCAAATGTCCATACCTATTTTATCCTACTTTATCTTATTACCAACCATTTCCTCCCTCTCCTTTATTCCGTATTTGCTTTCTTTTAATATAATATTTGACGTTGTTGTTATTTTGATGTATGACTACAATTGTATTTGGGTGTTTTTGTTATTTTATTCTATCATTCATTCTTTATTTTTTTGTGTTTTATCTAAAATGTCCGTGTTAATATGTAACTCTCACATAAATATAAACATCATCATCATCAACATCTTCCACATAATGAGTACTCTCATAATGATTGCACGAGTAAATAGGAGATGTTTTAGTTAGTTCAATTGTTGTTGATGGCATGAAGGGGAAAGCAGTTGTTGTAAGAGGGGATGGGGTACTTAAAGTGGGGTGTAATTTTAGTTAGTGTAGTGTTTATGACTTGTTGTTTTTATTTGTTTTGTTTACATTTTTTATTTGAATATTTTTTCTTCTGTTTTTTTTTTTATGTTTTGCTGGCAACATTGTGAGGAGGCATGCAATATAGAAGAAATTGTTTTGTTGTTGTTTACAATCATACATATATATATTTACATTTTGTTTGTGTTGTTGTTATTGTAGTTGTTTTGTTAATATTTTTCCATTAGTTGTTATTTTGTTTTTTAAGGTAAGAAAACAAGTTTGTTGAGTAAAAGAGCGAGGGGGGGGTGTTGTTATTTTGGTTTGGTTGCTCTGACGAGTTGGTGAATTTTGAAATGTTTTTTATTTTGTTATTGCTGTTGTTCTTATTTTTTTGTTGTTCCTTAGTAGTATTCTACTAGTCTTAGTAGGTATTTGTTTAGTTGTTGGGTGTTGTGCTGGTGGCGCTTATTTTAGTTTGGGGTGTATTTTCCTATAGCTCGTTGTCGTTATTGTTGTTTGTTTTATAAAAACAGACGATGTCGTCTCCTCCACAAACTATTACAACTAACTATTCTCCTCAAACAGCAAAATGTTAAATGTATGTGAAATTGTATGAACATACATACAAATTGCAATATTGCTGTTGCTGCTGCTGTTGATGATGAGTTGTTGTTTTTGTTTTACATTTTCTTTTGTTTGAGCGCGCTCAGGCCAAAGTGCAATTTGTCGTAATTTCACGCGTTTGTTGATTTATTTTCTTATTCGTTTGTTATTGAGTTTAACTAAATGGTGTGTGTGTGTGTGTGTCCTCTCTTACTAACTAAATCGAATACTAGTGAATATATGTGTTTGTGTTCTTGTGTGTTGTATTGTTTTGTTTTTATTTTACTGTACTCTCGTATAATTTTGCTTCCTTCTATTTATATTTATTAAATTGCATTGTATGTTGAAAGAAAAACAAGTGCGTATTAGAATATTATTGAAAATTGTTTTCTAAAGGTTATTTATAAAGTGTTATTGTATTGTAGCTGTTGTGTATTTTAAACGAATAAAGTAATCGAATACTTTCTTACGTGACAGCCGAAATGGTTATTAATTGATGAAAGTGAGTATTATTAGAAGGTGAGAAACTTTAATACAAAGTAATATTATAAACGCATATTTTTCATAAAGAAAAAACCCTATGTAGAGCCCTAATTAGCCCAGAACACATCAAAGGGGATTTTTATACCCTTCACCTTCGTGAGAAGGGTATATATAAGTTTGTCATTCCGTTTGTAATTTCTATAATATAATTTTCCGACCCTATAAAGTATATATTTTCTGGATCCTTATAGGTAGCGGAGATGATTAAGCCATGTCCGTCTGTCTGTCCGTCTGTCTGTCTGTATGTTTGTTGAAATCAGTTTTTAGAAGACCCCAGATATCTGGTGAAGGGTATATAAGATTCGGCACAGCTGAATATAGAACTCTTACATATAGAAAAATGCCTCTAAATGATAATTTTCTATAGATAGAAATTGAAGAACATAATTTTTCTATAGAAAATAGTATTAAAAAGAGATTTTTGTAGAAATTTATCTCAGAAATACAATGAGCTTTTAGAAAAGTATTTTCTTACTAAAAGATAGATTTTTATAAGTACAAAAAGACAGAAGAAGATAACCCCAGCAAAAACTTTCAAAGACTTGGAATTATAAGCACTTACCTATTAACATACTTTTCAATGACTACTACTTATTGTTCTAATTACTAATGTTTTATATAAATACATACTTTCTAATTCATTAGTCAGCCTCAAGCTGTATAGATTAGGGTTCTATAAATATGCTTTCGAAAAATCGAAAAAAGTCAAAGTCGACTTCTTTGTTCCAAAAAAGTCAATAACTCGACTATTGTCTGTGAAAAAGTCGAAAAATCGACATTGTAAATAAAAGTAAAAAAATCGGAAAATCAAAAAATCGAAAAAAGTCGATTAAATTCGAAAAAAGTCAAGAAGTCGATTAAAGTCCTACCATCTTAAAAAGTCGAAAATTGGAAAAAAGTCAAAAACTCTAAAATAGTCGGAAAAACTTGAAAAAAAGTCAAAAAGTAGTCGAAAAAAGTCAAAAAAAGTTAAAAGAAGTCGAAAAGTCGGAAATACTCGGAAAAGTCGAAAAAAAATCGAAAAGTCTACTATTTATAAAATACTTAAAGTCGAAAAGTCTAAAAGTCGACTTTTAATTAAATGAAAATAGTCGAAAAATAGACTTTTCATAAAATGTAAAAAGTCGAAAAATCGACTTTTCATAAAATGCAAAAAGTCGAAAAGCCGACTTTTCGTTTCAACTATACAACCGAAGTATAGATTTTTCACACGATTAAATAGAAAGTTATCTTGAAAGGCACCTTTTTCTTATATACAAAAGATCAGTTTCTATCGAAATAGTTTAAATAAGTCAATATTCTATAGAAAAGGGTTTCAAGAAGACACTTTTCTAAAGAAAATACTTTTAAAAATATAATTTATATAGAAAAGAGTTTCAATAAGATATTTTTCAAAAGAAAATAAACTCAAGAAGTGAGTTTATCTAATATAGAAAAATTAATAAAACTCAAAATGAAGTTTTCTATAAAACGAGTTTTAGTGAGAGGACCTAGAAGACACCTTTCTTAAGAAAAGAGTTTAATGAAGAAATTTCTCTATAGAAAATATTTAAGAAAAAATAATTTCTTTAGAAAAGATATAAATATTTTCTATAGAAAACACACAATACTCTCAAGAGGACTGTTAACTGTTCAATAAAAAATATGCTCAATGTTCTCTTTGAGAAAATTTTTATAAGAATATTTCGTTCTAAAACTTTTCTATAGAAAGGCGTGTACTTAAAATCATCTTCTATAGATAAATTTAATTTTTTTTTGTACCATTTTCCACAGAAATTAATAGAATTACTTCTTATCCATTCTATACAAAGAAATCTCAAAAGACTTTTCTATATAAAAGATTTTCGAAAAAATTTATTCCATAGGAAAGTTTTCTGAAGCTACTTTCTGTAAGAACGCGTTTCCAAAAAATAAATTATAGAAAGAGTTTTATGAAGGGAATTTCAATCGAAAAAAGTGTTAAGGAAGAGGACCTATAAGACACCTTTCTAAAGAAAAGAGTTTCATGAAGAAATTTCTCTATAGAAAGTATTTTAGAGAAGATAATATCTTTAGAAAAACACACAATATCCTTAAGTGGAATCCTGTCTTGTCTGTAGAAAAGGATCTTATAGAATTTTCTATTAAAAAGATGCTCAAAGTTCTCTTTGAGACATTTTTTCTATAGAAAGTCGTTTTCTTAAAATTATCTTCTATAGAAAAAAATGATTCTTTTAAATCCTTTTCCAAAGAAAAGAAAGACTATCCCCCATATTCATAACAAATTTTTATTTTATAATCGATTTATAAATCAAATTTCGTATGGAAATTTTGTTTTTAAACCTTTTATAAAATAAAGTGCTGTTTATGAATAAGGGGGTATTTCTATAGAAAAAAGTATTTTGGAACTTTTTTCTATAAAGAAGTCTTTGTATTATTTTCTAGAAACACTTCTGAAGAATCGTTTTAATAGAAAAATGTTCAGCCACAGGTTTTTGTATATTTACACACTATTTTCTATAAAGAAGTGAATTTTTCTGAAGCTTTTATTAATGCTTTTAAAGAACCTATAGAACCTATAGAAAAGTGTTTTAAAAGATAAATTTTTATAGAAATGAGCTTTTTGAAGAAATTTTCAATAGAACAGAAGGTATTTTTAATAGCATTAAGTCTTCAGAAGTCAGTTTTCTATTGAAAATAGTTTGAAAAGGGCATTTTTTCAGAATAGGATCTCAATGGAAAACCTTTCTATAGAAAAAATGTCTCTAGAATATGCTTTTCTATAGAAAAAAGTCTTACAAAGACACATTTCTATAAAAACGGTCTCTAGATGAAATTTTCTATGGAAACAAGTTTACAAAACATATTTTGTCTAGATAAACTTTCAGAAGACATTTTTCTGTAGAAAAAATCTCAAAAAGACACTTAAGCATTCTCACTGTTAATCATCTAAAGCTTAACATAACTGTTTACTAGCTTCTTCCTAAAACCAGCTGTTTTTTTCAATTCTTTCAATTTAAAAATTTTTTCGATTAAAGAATTGAAAAATAAACGATTACTTATAAGAATACTTATAGCACTAGATCAGGAAACAAATTTTCATTCTTAGTTTGTTGTTGTTATTTCTATTTTATTTATTATTTTTTTGTTAAGCACATACAAATACTCACACACATACACAAATAACAAACAAAAATAAAAGCGGAAATGAAAAATAATATGTAGAGGTATTTATGTTTGTTTGCCACAATCAACAACAACAACAACAAATGAGAAAGTACATACATAAAATGACAACAACAAAGCAAAATACATACATATGTATTTATTAACACACACACACAAACACACACATAAAACAAGACTTGAGAAAAACATTCTACGTTTACAGGTGAAATCATAAACGTTTTCATTGTGGTGAAGCGGGTAGAGCAGGAGATTTTTATTTTCAATGCTACAATGTGTGTGTGCAAAATAAGAAACGAAAAGGGGTTTAAGCGGTGAAATTGAAAATGTTTGAGGGCAAATAAATACAAAATAAAACACAACACAAAAAATATATATAAAAATAAACAAAACAACACTGTGTAAATACCAACTACAATAATAACAACAACAAGCTAGCAGCAGCAACAAAAACAACAAAACATCAAAACGATTGTAATGGCTAAACAAACAAAATGCGCGCGCTTGACAAATACTAAAAGCAACTAAAATAAAAGCAAGCAGCAACAACAACAACAACACAAACAGACAGCAAAGCTTTACAAACACATTTACCCATACAAATGTAAAGATCAGTTAGCCGGTTGTTTTGGAGTTAACTATTAAGAACCTAATGGAGTCTTTTACCTTTTTTGCCTTAGGAAATATCTACTTGAGATTATTTACTATAGAAAAGTTTCTTCTTGCGACTTTTTTCTATAGAAAAGTTTCATCTTGAGTCTTTTTTTAAAGAAAAATATTTATTTTACACATTTTTATAGAAAAAGTGTCTTTTTTTAGACATTGTTCTATAGAAAAGTGTATTCTGAAGGCTTTTCAATAGAAAAAAGTCTTCCGAAGAGTTTTCTCTAAAGAATAGTCTTTCAAAAACTTTTCTTTTAAAAAGTAGCTTCTGAAAACTGTTTTTTTCCATAGACATGTATATTTGAGAATATTTACTATAGAAAAGTTTTTTCTTCAGATTTTTTTTTTATAGAAAAGTGCCTTTTCAGACATTGTTCCATAGAAATGTGTATTCTATAGGAAAATGTCTTCTGGAGACATTTTTTGTCTTTGTCTTTCAAAAATTATTTTTTTAAAGAAGCTCCTGAAAACTCTTTTTCCTTTTTTCCATAGGAAATTTTCTATTTGAGATTATTTCTTATGGAAAAGTTTCTTCTTGCGACTTGTTTCTATAGAAAAGTTTCATCTTTAGACTTTTTTATAGAAAAGTTTTCTTTTTCAAACATTGTTCTATAAAAAGGTGTGTTCTGAAGACTTTTCTATAGAAAACTGTCTTCCAGTGACTCTTTTGTTTAGAGAATTGTCTTTCGGAAACTTTTCTATTAAAAAGTAGCTTCTGAAGTCTCTTTTACAAAAAAGTATCTTCTGGAGAAGTATTCTCTTAATATTGTTTTCTATAAAAGTATCTCTAGAGACTTTTCTATAGTAAAGAATCTTATTGAGTCTCTTTTCTATAAAAAGTATCTAAAGAGACTTTTTTATACAAAATGACTTCTTCAAACTCTTCTTAAAAAATATTCCCTATTTTCTATAGAAAAATATATTAAAGATACTCTTCCAATAAAAAGTCTTTCCATAAAACAGTACCCTATAGAAAAGCGTTATTCGGATATTCTTTTCTATAGAACAATGTATTCTCGAGGCTTCTCTAAGTAAGTATTTCCTACAGACTATTCTGTGGAATATTCTTGAGACTTGTTCTTGTTTTGGAGATTCTTCTATGGTAAAGAGTCTTCTTGGGGCTTGTTTCTATAGAAACGTATCTTCTAGAGACTCTTTTTTAAAAAAGTTTCTTTGTCATATTCTTTTATAGAATATCGCCTTCATTATATTCTTTTTTTTAGAGAAGTTCGTTCTAGAGTTTCTTTTATAGAAAATTATCTATAGAAAAGTAACTTTTGAAGATTCTTCTATGGAAAAGAGTCTTCTTGGGACTTGTTTCTATAGAAACGTATTTTCTAGAGACTTTTCTATAGAAAAGTGTTTTCGTCACATTCTTTTATAGATTAGTGTCTTCATGATATTATTTTCTTTTAAAAAAATTTATTCGTGAGTTTCTTCTATAGAAAATTTTCCTTTTAAAACCTTTAGGAAAGTATCTTCTGTTGAGTCTTTTATAAAAAAGTGTTCAGTATGTATGGCCCGGATTAAGTGAGGACCCATAAAAGGGGACTTTTTCGTTGTTCAAAAGGTACTTTTTGCAATTTCTACAATATTGAACCTAGAAACATGTAATTAAGTATGTATGGCCCGGATTAAGTGAGGACCCATACAAGGGGACTTTTTGGTACTTTTTCGTTTTTCAAAAGGTACCTTTTGCAATTTCTACAATATTGAACCTAGAAACATGTAATTAAGTATGTATGGCCCGGATTAAGTGAGGACCCATACAAGGGGACTTTTTGGTACTTTTTCGTTTTTCAAAAGGTACTTTTTGCAATTTCTACAATATTGAACCTAGAAACATGTAATTAAGTATGTATGGCCCGGATTAAGTGAGGACCCATAAAAGGGGACTTTTTGGTACTTTTTCGTTCTTCAAAAGGTACTTTTTGCAATTTCTACAATATTGAACCTAGAAACATGTAATTAAGTATGTATGGCCCGGATTATGTGAGGACCCATACAAGGGGACTTTTTGGTACTTTTTCGTTTTTCAAAAGGTACTTTTTGCAATTTCTACGATATTAAACCTAGAAACATGTAATTATGTATGTATGGCCCGGATTAAGTAAGGATCCAAAAGGTACTTTTTGCAATTTCTACGATATTAAACCTAGAAACATGTAATTAAGTATGTATGGCCAGGATTAAGTGAGGACCCATGAAAGGGTACTTTTTGGTACTTTTTCGTTCTTCAAAAGGTACTTTTTGAAATTTCTATAATATTGAACCTAGAAACATGTTATTAAGTTCGTATATCCCGGATTAAGTGAGAACCAGTAAAAGGGGATTTCTTGGTACTTTTTCGTTCTTCAAAAGGTACTTTTTACAATTTCTACAATATTGAACCTAGGAACATGTAATTAAGTTTGTATGACCCGGATTAACTGAGGACCCATAGATGGGGACTTTTTGGTACTTTTTCGTTCTTCAAAAGGTACAAAAGGCTTTAAACACATCATGGTGAAGGGTATATAAGATTCGGCACAGCCGAATATAGAACTCTTACTTGTTTCTATATAAAAGTATCTTTTAAAAGTTCATCTATAGAAAAAGTGTTTTCTTGGAACCTTTTTCTGCGTTATATTCTTTCCTATAAAATAGTTTCTTCATGAAAATGTTTTCTTTAGTAAAGTTTGCTCTTAAAATTTTTCTATAGAAAATTTTCTTCTTTAAAATATAAAATTTTTAAAGCATACCTGAACAAGACTGCTCTATTATATTGGTGCGTTCGGGGAGCTGGTGCTATTAGGATCTAATAGGGGATAGATGGTTGTTATAGTGGACTGTATATCGAATGGATGTAACACGTTACTCCGTTTTAATAGATGGATCTTGCTTAAAGGCTTTATAATTCCTCTCAAAAAAGGAAATATAAAGGAATTAGACGTTTGGGTAGAAAATAAAAAGGGTTAGAGTTTGGCTTTTTATAGGTTCAATATATTTTCGGCTCACCGTTAACAATTTAGCTTATCTTAAGTAAGTGCTTAAGAGTAAATTTGAAGTTTATACAAAACTGTTTAAGCGAAAAGTTAACTACTGAACTTAGAGACAACTTGTTAAGTTGGTAGCAGACTAAAAAGTAAAAATTACAATATTCATTTTCCTATAATAAGACTTCAGTAAGACACAAAAGATTTGCAAGTCTCGATTTTAGGCATTATTTTATAATTTATAATTCACAATAGTTTTCTGTTAACGTTAGTTTATAAATAGTCGCTATATCAGCTTATAATGTCATGACATTGGATATAGATACAATTCATGGTAAAAGATTTAAGTAAAGATAGAATTCAATATAAAGAAATACGTAGTTATATTATTACATAAATAATATAAATGTTTGGTTTAAAATAATTGATTTTAAACATGCCGGCCATCTCGGAGTTGTGCACTCTTGGTGCCGGGTTGTACGCAAAGAACTTGCGCCAGGGATCGGATGGCCTCAGAAATTATTTGATGATTTGGAGTCAACGATGAATTTGAAACTCCGGCTGGCTGAATGTTGTTGGTTATGGTTTGTCTGTTGGTTTTACGTTCACTTTTTCTATACTCATGGCTGATTCGGACACGCAGGTCATTTTGTCTACCACCAAAAGGATGAAGAAGCGTGTGGTGGAGATGGTCACATTTGCGACAAGTAGCTAAAGATGTGCATGATCTGAGTTGATGGCTTCTAGCAAGACAATTTTTACAGTACCGGTATCGGTGTACCACTCTATTCCTCTCCGTGATACTCATTTTTAAGAATCGGCGACAAAACCTGAGAGCGTGGAACTGTCTGCACACCTTGCATTGGTGAATTTCGGGGTTCCGCCTGGATGGATTTGACCTAAAGACAATAAAATGAGAGAGAAAGAGAAAAACAAAAGGAAAAAAGTGTATGATTAGTTGATGATAATCATGAGAGTGAGCAAATGAAGTTGTTAATTGGTGACAAACGATAAATGATAAGTAGGAATTAGTTTGTAAGGGCATCATTTTCTTTGAGAAATGGCAAATAACATAGCTTTACAATGGGACGAGTTATAACTCCATTGACGATTTTTACATCAGCTACTCTAACGTTGTCATCAGAACCTTTGTAAGTATTTAATATACGCCCTAATCTCCATTCGGATGGAGGGAGTAAATCGTCGATGACTACAACTAGGTCGCCGGGTTTGAGATTAGATGAAGGATTCTTCCATTTGTACCTTTTGTGTAGAGCCTTCAAGTAGTCTTCCTTCCATCTTAGGAAAAATTGATGGTGAAGAGCTTTTAGTTGTTCCCATCTTTTAACTAGGGCTATTTGTTCGGTCATAGGTTCTGGGAACGCCATTATGGGTTTTCCAGTTAGAAAATGTCCTGGAGTCAGGGCTGTCAGATCTGATGGATCTTCTGACATTGCTGAGATTGGACGAGAGTTAAGTATTCCTTCTATACGTGCGAGAAGGGTGGAAAATTCTTCGAAATTAAATTTGTGGGCTCCTGCTGTGCGTTTGAAGTGAAATTTGAAACTTTTTACTGCGGCCTCCCAAAGGCCCCCCATATGAGGCGCATGTGGTGGGATAAAACTCCATTCGAAGCCTTGAGTAATATATTTTTGAGAAATATCCTCAGCTGCTGAGTTTATAAACGATGCAAATTCTCTGCTTAGTTCCCTACTAGCACCGAGAAAATTGCGACCGTTATCGGACACTATCCTGCGAGGGAGCCCCCGCCTCCCAATAAAGCGAGCGAATGCCGCGCGAAAAGCTGGAGTTGACAAGTCTGAGCACGCCTCGAGGTGTATGGCTTTTGTGCTAAAGCAAACAAAGACGGAGACATATCCTTTTATGCAGGAAGCATTTCGTAATTTCGATGTTTTGAGATCGAAAGGCCCAGCGAAATCAATCCCGGTAGTTTGGAATGGTACTGAGAGATTGCATCTATCAGGGGGTAGTGGAGCCATTATTTGTTTACAATTTTTTTGTCTGAATATTATGCAAATCTTACAGTGACGAATAATTTTCTTTATTCTCAGTTTGAGACGGGAAATATAGAATTCTGTCTGAACCATTCTGCACATGTGGTTGCATTCTGCGTGCGCTAATGTCGTATGTAAATGGTTTAAATATAATTGGCAGAGTCGGGAGTTGCCTGGTAATATTACAGGAAAGCGTTCGTTATAAGGTAATGATGATTGCGATAAACGACCATTTACTCGGAGAATTTTATTTGAGTCGAGAAATGGATTTAAAGTTTTGAGAGAACTTTTTTCGTGGATTGGTTGTGAATTAGATAATAATGTATATTCCGATTCATAAAAAGATTTTTGAGCTAGGATAATGAGTTTATTTTTAACCGCTGTAACTTCGGAGTGGGTTAGATTGAGAGAATCGAGATTTTGATGTGGTCTATTTATAGATAGACATTTATTAATGAATCGAAAAGCGTAGCATAAAACTCGTAAAGCTCGGTGATAAGAAGAAAAATTTTCCAATATATCAATAATTTGAACTGGGATAATGGATGTAGCTAACGAGTGCTGTGACGTTGGGATATCTACTCTAGATGGCCATGAAGACTGAGGGTTAACCAGCCAAGAAGGTCCATGCCACCATAACGGGTTAATTACTAAATCTTGCGGCCTACAACCACGTGTACCCAAATCGGCAGGGTTGTCATGAGTGGGAACATGACGCCATATAGCTTTTGGTACTAATTGGTGGATCTGAGATATACGGTTGGCAACATATGTTTCCCATGTCGTTGGGGTTTAGATAGCCAACTTAACACTATAGTTGAGTCAGTCCACAATATGAGTTCGGATTCATTTAAGTTGAGAAATTTTAGCACATGATTGACTAATTTGGCTAACAAAAGAGCTCCGTTAAGTTCAAGCCGAGGTAAACAAACAGTTTGTAGAGGAGCTACTTTACTTTTCGCTACTAATAAATTAGAGTATGAGACATTACTTTTAGTTTGACATCTTATATAAACAGCGGCACAATATGCTTGTTTTGAGGCATCTGAGAACCCATGTATATGTATGATGTCAAGGGGTGCGAATTGTATCCACCGTGGGATAACAATGTTTTCAATATAGGGCAGATCGGAGATAAGATTGTTCCATAATTCGAGCGATTCGGAACTGACGTTTTGGTCCCAATCTAGACCTTCTAGCCACAGTTGCTGCATAAGCATTTTGGCTCTGATAACTATCGGGTTTATCCACCCAGCAGGGTCGAACAATTTGGCTACTGCAGAGAGTATAGCGCGTTTTGTAACGTTGGATGATTGGGGAATTGGAAAAAATGAGTAGGAGAATGAATCAGTGAGGGCATTCCACTTGATTCCTAATGTTTTTGTTGTGCTTGTTTCTTGAAAGCGAAGGAATTCTGAATCATAGAGATCTTCAGAAGCAATATTAGTGAGCAATTCGGAAGTATTAGCGGTAATTTTCTTTAATGGAAATCCCGCTGATTGTAGAGTGAGAATTAATTCAGTTTGAGCGTTTAATGCTTCTTCAATTGTGTGACCTCCCGACAATATGTCATCAACATACGTCTCATTTCGTAAAATGGAAGCCGCTCTGGGAAACTTTGCTTCTGAATCTGTAGCTAATTGAAGTAGTGTACGGATTGCTAAAAATGGAGCGCAATTTACTCCAAATGTAACAGTTTTGAGCTGATAGTCTTTAAAAGGGGCAGAGTGCTCTTCTTGAAACAGAATTCTTTGGAAAGATCTATCTTCTGGGTGTACCAATATCTGGCGATACATTTTTTGAATGTCGCCACTGAAAACGTAACGATATGTACGCCAATTAAGAATTACATTCATGAGGTCTTGCTGCAGGGTTGGACCAGTATAAAGAACGTCATTCACAGAATATCCTGATTTTGTTTTTCGTGACGCATTAAAAACTACTCAAACCTTGGTTGTTTTGTGCTCAGGACGAACTACTGCATGGTGTGGCAAGTAGAAGGAAAAATATTTGTCATCGATACACACTTCACGAAATGTGGTTTTTTCCATGTGTTGAAGAGATAAATATTCGTTCAAAACAGCGTTGTATTGGGTTTGGAGTTCAGGGTCTTTCGATAACGATATTTTCATACGGGAATATTGACCAAGAGCTAGTATTCGAGACGTGCTGAGAAATAAAGAACATGGGAATTCTTTTTTGAAAGGTAAACGAACGACATATCTACCGTCCTGTTGCCGCGTTGTCGTGTTCTTGTAAAATGTTTCGCAATACTGGTCCTCTTCGGATATAAGTTTAGGGGATAGCAATTCCTCCTGTTCCCAGAACTTTCGCAGGAGATTATTTAGAATAGAGGTTTCAGAGGGAACTATAGACGTTGTGAAAGACTGAATTGGCCGTCCTTTAATTGGTCCACTGAGAACCCATCCAAATATTGTGTTATAAGCAGATACGTGACCACATATATTTTTCTTGATTCCATCAATATTTATGAAACGCTCTGAATCATTCCCGAGAATGAGGTCAATCTGAGAAGATTGATTGAATGTTGGGTCAGCTAAATCGAGATTTTCCGTTTTAAACTTGGGAAATTCAAATGACACTGAGGGAATGTGGTTTGTGACTTTTGGTAATATGATAGCACTGATTGAGACTTTAATGTTTGATTTTTGGGCAAAAAGAACAAGATCGCATTCTTTAGTCGCAGTTTGCACTTGACCTCCAATACCAATTACATCAACATGGGATTTTCGGGTTGGGAGCAGAAGTCTATTTCTGACTTTTTCTGATAAAAATGTTCTTTGAGATCCTGAATCAATCAGGGCTCTCACTTTGAAAAGCTCTCCCATATGTAGAATATGAACTAGTGCTGTTCTGAGCAATATGAACTCACTATTAACTGAAATATTAGCTTGAACTTGAGTTCTTGAATTCTGTGCTTGTTCCGATGTGGAAGGGGAATCGTTTTGCGAAATAGCTATCTGTTTGACATTTGTTGAGGTGCCTTGGTTACGACTATCAGATACATATCTTGGAGGATTAGAGGAAATAGGCTGAATCTCAGAATTGTTGGGTTTTGCTAGATGAAGAGAGGTGTGATGATTTGATTTACATATGAAGCACGTATTCTTGCTAGGACATTTTGCTTTTAAGTGATTTGGAGAAAGACAATTTGTGCAAATTTTGTTGGCTGAAACGAAATCTATTCTTTGCTGTATAGTGAATCTTTTGAATTTTTTACATGTTCTTAGATTATGGACTTCGTTACAAAGTTTACATGAAGTGTTAAGTTTCTCTTGTGAAGAGTAAGATTGGATTGTAGATTGAGAAAAATCTGGTAAACTTAGACGCTCTTTAGTAATTTTCATATTAGAAATTCTTTCGACTGCTTCGTATCTGTCGATTAGGAATTCCTCTAATTGCGACCATTTTAATAATTCACGATGGGACTTAAGCGATTGTTCCCATAGAGCGAGAGTCTCATTAGGAAGTTTGGAGCAAACTAGATGAACTATGAAAAAATCACAATTTTCTGTGTTTACATTTAGAGTATGAAGGGTTTGAAGAACGTCAGCGACAGTTGAATGGATTTTCTGAAGTGTCTTACTATCTTCAGAGGTGGCTATGGGGATGTTAAAAAGGATTTGGAGTTGATGATCTACTAAAACTCTTTTGTTTTCATAACGAGCTTTGAGTGCATTCCAAGCGAGATCAAAGCTGTCATCGCAAAGTGGGTAGCGTTTTACAATTGCGCCTGCCTCATTTCTGGTTTTATTTCGCAAATGAAACAATTTAACCACAGGTGGACAATTTGTGCCGTTTATATAGATCGCTGTGAACATGTCACGAAACGATGGCCAATTTTCATAACTTCCTGCAAAAACTTCAGTGTCGCAAGGCGGAAGTTTGATATTTACACTTGAGTTTTGAGGTGGGTAAGCTTGAAGTGGTAAGCTCATTCGAGACGTAATGTTATGAGAAGTGGGAGTTATTCTATTGATCTTTAGCATGTCCATTATATTAGATCGACATGTGTGAAAAGTTTCAGAGCATGCATTAAAATTGACTTTAGCACTATCTTTTAAATCTTTGCTTGCAGTGGATATTGGTGCGAGCATGAGTCTCTCATACGAGATTTCCAATTTTGTCCATCTATTTTCCAAGTCTTCTAGTTTTGTTTCAAGCATAGAATCTGTTTGATCTTGAATTTCACTATTACTGAAGTTGGAGCAAAATGACAGAAGGTGATCACTGTCAAACATAAATTTATCTTGGATTAAAGATTGGGTGTGGTCTACAGTGTCTAAATTTGGATTGGACATGGTTTCAACTTACGAGATTTTAGAAGGGAAGTATATATGTATTTTAGATATGAGTTTTGAGTTAAAATTTTAATCTTAAATATTTCCTATTCTCCTGTTCAAATTTTAATTTGATTTGGGTATTCTGATTCCCTAAGAGTATCAGTGCGAAATTATTCAATAATTTTATCACGAAATTAATAGCGGACTTATTTATTGAGAAAATGCAATAAAGAAACTGCAGTTTTAATTTCCTTTATTAGAACCTTAGTAGTTCCTATCTTTAGAATGTTCTTTTTCTCCTTTTTTTCGGAAACTGGAGTATTCAGAAATTCTATTAAAATATTACAGTTTTCTTTTGTAGAAAATATTAGAATTTTCAGTGTAGAAAATGTTAGAATTTTCAATGTAGAAAATTTTGGATTTTAAAAATGTTATAAAAACATTAGCATTTTCTGTTGTAGAAAATGCTAGAATTTTCAGTGTAGAAAATGTTAGAATTTTCAGTGTAGAAAATGTTAGAATTTTCAATGTAGAAAATGTTGGATTTTAAAATGTTATAAAAACATTAGCATTTTCTGTTGAAAATTTTAGACTTTAGGAATGTTATAAAACCATTAACATTTTCTGTTGTACTTTGAAAATGTTCGAATTTTCAAATGTAGAAAATGTTAGACTAGAAACCGAGATTTTATGGAAATTTATTCAGGAATTAAGAATTTCGTTACGACAATACATATACCGAATTAAATAAAAATTAAATTTGAGAAAAGGGGGATTTATCCTTTGGGTTATGTTTTAAATTTCGATACTAATTTTTTTTAATTATTGTACTGAATGATGTTTGATCAGACTGTTATCTTCATCATTTGTAATATAGTGCAAATGCAAAGAACTATTTTTCACAACTAGGATCTTTCTTTCAAAATTAGTAAATTTTTGCCATTTAAATGTGTTTGATTAGGTTAAGAAATGTAGATTGTGTTACCATATACGAAACTTAATGAACTTATGGTCGAAATTGTATCGATTTTCCTTTCTTTTGACATGAGATTTAAATTTAATATTTGTGCGAATATGACAATACAATGACCATGTTTATTTTCTTTTTGTTTTTTGTGTTTTTCAAATGTTTGTATATTTTTTACAAAATTAAAAAATAAATTTTAAAAACTTTATGAATTTTTTAGGATTAAATTTAAACTTTTTGTTTGTTCGCTTGTTTTTTTTTCCTAAATGCACTTAAAATTTTTAGTTCGAATTAATTTCTGATGATTCCGAAATTTGAGAATTTTGAATTAATTGTTTGTATAATATTTTAAAAACAAATAAATTTAGAGCAACTGCAATAAACTTGTATGCATTTGTTTTAAACCGCTTTACACTTTATTAAACGCTGCAACTTTTCACTGAATTTGAAAAACACAAACTATTATTTACTTTAAATTCGATTTTAACATAAGAAGGATTTGTTCACCAATTAACATGAGAAAATAATAATATTTGGCATAATATATTTATGTAACAAATTTTATGTACTACCTTAACCTTATGTTCCATTTTTGTTCAAACAGATCAACTTGTTCGATGTTTGATCGAGCGCAAAGTTACGGACTGAGCTTAAAGATTCTCTCGTACGCGTTTGACCGCGAGCTTTAAGAGTGAAAGGTTGTAGTTGAAAGTTGGGTTTCTTTATTTCTTTTAAATCGAACTTTCTGTTGACAAACTTAACAATGAGCTTTTTCGTTGGTTATCTTTTCTTATTAATTTTAACACTGACTGAGAAATAGAGAGATATATAAAGAATTTCACCACGATTTTTTTATGTATACCACTTTTTTGTTTGCTCCTTTTTTTTTCTCTTCGTATGATTTTCACAAATGCAGAAATTAAGGAAAGACAAATGAAACCAAGAAATGATAATAAAAAATTACAAAAGTTGATGAACTTGAAAAAAATGTTTTTACAAAGTATTAACGGACACTATAACGGACTTTTCTAACTGTTTTTTATGATTCTTTTTTTTTTAATTTTTGGTGTACAGATTTTTTTAATTTTTAGATTTTTTTTTTTCGTAAATTTGACAATGATAATATTCCGACGTGGTTGTTGTAATTCAAGCTATTTTCTCAATTTTCTTGTTTTACCGAGAAAATTTTTTTTTAGCAAACCACCGTTTTTTCGCTTTTTGTATTATTTTTTTGTTTTTTAAGATTTTTCCATAAATTTGACACAGTTTTATCACGATTTTTAGAATTTTTTTTTTAAGAGTTTTTTTTTCGACTTTATGGATTCTACGTAGTTTTTTTCCTTATACTTTGTTGGTAGTTTTTTTTTTTTTAAATTTCCTTACTTCGATTTCATACGTACGCTTTGATCGCCCGAAAGAAACTGAATACATTAAAATATATAAATGTACTTTACCTCATTCTGTTATGGTAGGAGTGCTATTTCCAGCGATGTTAGAACTTCAAAGTTTTAATTATGTTAGAATGGAAAAATTTATGTAGACTTCTTGACTCTCTGGTTGTTTGTTTTTTGGACTCTCAGCGGTTCGATTGAACAATCAGATTCCAATGAACAGGGAGATATTTACTTCTGATACTCGACGGTTCGAGTGGACCATGAACAAGACTGCTCTATTATATTGGTGCGTTCGGGGAGCTGGTGCTATTAGGATCTAATAGGGGATAGATGGTTGTTATAGTGGACTGTATATCGAATGGATGTAACACGCTACTCCGTTTTAATAGATGGATCTTGCTTAAAGGCTTTATAATTCCTCTCAAAAAAAAGGAAATATAAAGGAATTAGACGTTTGGGTAGAAAATAAAAAGGGTTAGAGTTTGGCTTTTTATAGGTTCAATATATTTTCGGCTCACCGTTAACAATTTAGCTTATCTTAAGTAAGTGCTTAAGAGTAAATTTGAAGTTTATACAAAACTGTTTAAGCGAAAAGTTAACTACTGAACTTAGAGACAACTTGTTAAGTTGGTAGCAGACTAAAAAGTAAAAATTACAATATTCATTTTCCTATAATAAGACTTCAGTAAGACACAAAAGATTTGCAAGTCTCGATTTTAGGCATTATTTTATAATTTATAATTCACAATAGTTTTCTGTTAACGTTAGTTTATAAATAGTCGCTATATCAGCTTATAATGTCATGACATTGGATATAGATACAATTCATGGTAAAAGATTTAAGTAAAGATAGAATTCAATATAAAGAAATACGTAGTTATATTATTACATAAATAATATAAATGTTTGGTTTAAAATAATTGATTTTAAACATACCTTTTTAATTAGTTCCAATTACTGCAGGGTTTTTTCTTTCGTTAGTGTTTATTGTCAGATGAAACAAAGTTGCGAAATACTAAGTTTGTTTGTTAAGTTTTTTTGTTGTTTTTTTTCTACATTTTTGCCTAAACTACAGTGTGCTCAAAAAGTGAAGCATAGAAGTGTTATCGAATTAAATTTAAAGTAAAACTGTTTCAGAGCATTTCAGTTAAATATTTTCAAATTTAAAAAGAAAATTGATTTCTAGTAAAAATTTCTAAATGTGTTCTTTTACATTTACTTTTTTAAAAATAAGTTTCGACGAGTTTTTTAACTAAGCAGTTTAAAGGATAACATTTTAATAAAGAAGTGTTTAAAGAATTTAAAAGTTAAGAATTTGTTTTAATTAAAAAATCTAGTAGAAATTTTAAAGAACTATTTTAGAATTTCAGAAATATATATTTTTTTTTATAAGATTTAGACAAAATGCAATAGAGAAGTTTCGAGTTTTTTTATAGAAAGTATATTTCGTCAAAAATAAGTTTTCGAATAATTTTCTTTACATATATTTCATAAGAATGAAAACTTTAAACAGTTTTTTATCATTTTTTTATAGAAAGATTTCGCCGATCTTCTTTCAGAGATTTAAAAAAAAATCGACAATTGCTTTTGATAAAAAGGTGATAGGAAAATTTTCGACGAGTTTTCAAAAAAAAAAAACATGTACATTTTTTTAAATAAAAGTAATCCTAGCATTGTTAATAACTACTTATGATAAATTTTGAAATAGAGAAATTTTCGACGAGGTTTTTTATGTTCGAGAAATGTTCAATAATTTAAAAAAAACGTTTTTTTTTTCTAATAATATATTATTAAACTTAAATATAAATAGAACAAAATTTTTCGACGAGTTTATGTTTTTCTGGACTTCTTTCATAGTTTTAAAGTTTTAAACAAAAACATTTTGTCGACCATATTTTTACACACAGATTTTTCGACAAAATATTTAAATTAAATTTTCGACCAGTTTTTTCTTTATAAAAAAACTTTGTTATTGTTTCTGAAAAAATAAGTATTTTTTATCAGTTTACTTTTAAAAAAAATTTAAGGATCAAAATTCAAGTCAATTTCGAAAAATAAATTTTCAAGTTGTTTTTAATAACTTTCGTTTTTTTTTTTAAATATTTTTCTTAAAAAAAATTTCGACAAGTTTTTTTTTTAATTTGTGATTCTATTTCTATCTATTTTTTGATAATATGAGATAATTATTTTTTTAAAAAATACATTTTCGACAAGTTTTTTATAAAAATTTTTGAAAAATTTATTGAAAAATTAAAAAAATACAAATTTTTACGAATTTTTTTTTGAATTTTTGATACTTTTTAAATATTTCATAAATTTTTAAAATTTTTGTGAAAATAATTTTTTCGACGAGTTTTTTATTTTTGATTCTACTGCAAGGTGTACTAACACTTTTTTTAAATGTTTTTTTTTTATAATGTTAGAGGAGTTTTTTTAACAATAAATTTTTGACGAGTTTTTTATATTCAAATAATAAATATTTTAAAAATAATTTTTCAACGAATTATTTTTTTCTAAAAAAATATTTTTTCAATTTTTTTTCCAAAAATAATTTTTTGACGAGATTTTTATTTTTTTTTGTAAAAATAATTTTTCGACGAGTTTTTTATAAAAATTTGGTGACAAATTTATAGAAATAAAAAAATATTTTTTTGGGGAAATAATTTTTCGACGAGATTTTTAATTTTTTTTTTTAATTTTTAAGTATTTCAACATCATTTTTCCTATTTTTTTAGGGAAATAATTTTTCGACGAGATTTTTAAATTTTGTTATTCTATTTCAAGATGTCTGTCGGTAAGAATGCAAAATGTTTCAATTCTTTTATAATGTTAGAGATGTTTTTTATAAAAATAAAATTGTCGACAAGTTGTTTATAAAAAATTTTGCGTCAAGTTTTCTTTTTGAGAAAATAATTTTTGACAAGTTTTTTTCTTATGTTTATTTAATAAAAAAATTCGACAAGTTGTTTTACATTTTTGACTCCTTCTTAAAATGATTCTCTGTAAGTTGAAAAAATTTGTAAAAATATTTTATTTATACAAAAAATTCGACGAGTTTTTTTTTAAGTTTTTGGCAAGTTTATAACAGACTTTTGTTTTACAAATTGGTATAAATTTTTTTAAATAAAATTTTGGCGAGTTCTTTTATAAAAATTTGTGTCTAATTTATAGAAATAATATAAAAAATATTTTTTGACGTTTCCTTTTTTAATTTTTAAGTCTTTTAATATTAAAACATCTTTTTTCTTTATTTTTTAGGAAAATAATTTTTTGACGAGTTTTTTTTTTAATTTTCTATTCTATTTCAAGATGTCTGTCGGTAAGTATGCAATATGTTTTAAACTGTTTTGATTTTTTATAATGTAAGAAATATTTTTTATAAAAATAAATTTTCGACAAGTTGTTTATACAAAAATTTTGCGACAAATTTAAAAAAAAAATGCCAAAAATATTTTTCGTTTTAAGAAAATAATTTTTGATAAGATTTTTATGTTTATTTATAAAAAAGATTTCGACGAGTTTATTTTTCGACGAGTTTTCTTACATTTTTGTGAATATTTTTAGATGTTTGTCTGTAAGTTTGCAAAATGTGTAAAAATATTTTATTTATATAAAATAAATTCGACGAGTCTTTGTAAGAAATATTTTTTTATAAAAATAAATTTTCGACAAGTTGTTTATACAAAAATTTTGCGACAAATTTAAAAAAAAAATGCCAAAAATATTTTTCGTTTTAAGAAAATAATTTTTGATAAGATTTTTATGTTTATTTATAAAAAAGATTTCGACGAGTTTATTTTTCGACGAGTTTTCTTACATTTTTGTGAATATTTTTAGATGTTTGTCTGTAAGTTTGCAAAATGTGTAAAAATATTTTATTTATATAAAATAAATTCGACGAGTCTTTTTAAGTTTTTGGCGAGTTTGTTGCAGACTATTTTTCAAGGAATTTATTCAAATTTAAGAAAAAATTATGCTAAAAATGTTTTTCGTTTTAAAACCCAATTTTTTGTGTTTATTTATATCAAAGATGTCGACGTGTTTATTTTTCGACGAGTTTTCTTACATTTTTGTGAATTTTCAAGATGCTTGTCTGTAAGTTGGCAAAAATTGTTAAAAATGTTTTATTTATAAAAAAAATTCGACGAGTTATTTTAAGTTTTTGGCGAGTTTGTTGCAGACTATTTTTTAAGAAATTTATATAAATTTTTTTAATTTTTACATTAAAAGCATTTTTTCAACAAAATTTATTAAATTTAATAAAAATGTTTATCTTGACACTTACCTGACTTATATTTCAGTAATTCATGATTTTGTTGAAATTTTTCAACTAAAACTTTTTAAACTTGCGAATTTTTAAATTAACTTCAAATTTCACTTGTTAAAAAAAATAATAAAAAAAATTTTTAACGACACTGTAGCTGTAGCTGGAGTTATGGGGCGGTAAATTTGAAAAATAACAAAACTCTTAAGGTAAAATAAACAATAATAGTTAAAATAAATAAACAATAAAAAATAAACTTTAAAAAATATTTAATGAATATTTCATTTTAAACAAAAATATAGTTAGAATTAAACATATTTTGTAAATATTTACAATATTTTTAAAAAAATTGAAAAAAACAAGTGTTTTATAATAGAAAAAAATCCAACTGTTGCTTGTTTAAAATTTATAATTTTCTTTAAAACATCTCGAAACACAGTTCATAGTCCTTGGTTTTATTTAAAAATGTTTTTTTTTTTGTTTTAAGATTTCGTATCTCAATAGAACAAAAATAAAAATAAAAAATAAATTAATGTATAAAATTGCAAAATAAATATATTTTATCTATTTTTAAATGTTCACGTAAAACCGTTTGTTTTTATTTGACGAAAATAGAATTGAATTGAAATGAATTTTGTTATTGTATATGAAAATGCGTTAATTTGCATAGAAATCTGCTGTTGTTGTTATTGTTGTTGCTGCTGTTGTCTTCTTATATTATTTTTTTTGTCTCTTTACTTTGATCGTCAATAATAACAACAACCACAATAAACGAGGGTACAAATTACCGTTATAGTAGTTGCGCCATGCTTTTTTTTGTTATCGTATATATTATGCTTCCTCTTCTTCTCTCACTAACCGCTACTACTATGCGTCTACACTACAAACGAAAATAATCAAAACAGAGACAAATATTTATCGTACACTACTGCCAACCGAGCAGTTACGGCCTCATCGCTTTTAACTGCACAGCTAACGTCGCTGACTGAAGGTCATTATACAGTGTTGTGTTTTTTTGTTCTTTTTTCATGTTTTTTTGCGCATTGTTTTGTTATTGAATTGAAATGAATAAAAAAAATATATAAATAAATAAAACTTACTCTCACACGCACTAGTATTTTTACTCTCAGCCGAGTTGTAGAAATCAACATCATCATCGTCGTAGTAGTAGTAGTTCTACGATGTTCTTGTTGTTGTTGACGTCGTCTTAGAATAAAATGACAAATAAACTATATACGAACGATAACGATGATGTTGTTGCTGTTTTGCAATATATACCAGAGTTGGAAAATAGTGTACTGTATGTACGATTTTCAGTGTAAATTTTTGTCTTGCATACAGTCTATAGTCTAGTCTATAGTCTAGTCTATAGTCTAGTCTATAGTCTAGTCTATAGTCTAGTCTATAGTCTAGTCTATAGTCTAGTCAATAGTCTAGTCTATAGTCTAGTCTATAGTCTAGTCTATAGTCTAGTCTATAGTCTAGTCTATAGTCTAGTCTATAGTCTAGTCTATAGTCTAGTCTATAGTCTAGTCTATAGTCTAGTCTATAGTCTAGCCTATAGTCTAGTCTATAGTATAGTCTATAGTATAGTTTATAGTCTAGTCTATAGTCTAGTCCATAGTCCAGTCTACAGTCTAGTCTATAGTCTAGTCTATATTCTAGTCTATAGTCTAGTCTATAGTCTAGTCTATAGTCTAGTCTATAGTCTAGTCTATTGTCTATAGTCTTGCCTAGTCTATAGTGTAGTTTTTAGTATAGTCTAGTGTACACTCTATAGTTTAGTATATACTCTAATCTATGGTGTATTATATAGTCTAGTCTATAATCTATTATTTAGTATTGTCTATAGTCTAGTCTGCGCTTAGCTGGTCTAGTCAATAGTTTAGTCCAATATTAAAAAAAGATAAAGTCATTGCTATATCATAATTTTAATTTTCCATGTCTGAACATACATACATATATATGAACATACCGACATAGTTAGTTAGTTTTTAATACGCTCTTTGATTCGTTTCAATTCGTGGCTTCGTTCTCTTCTTTATAAGATTCCTAAGGTATTTCTCATTATTGTAGTTGGCTTGACAAGTAAACAAAAGTAAACAAGTCACATTTTATTGTGTTGTTGTTGTGGCTGTTGCTGTTAAGCTTAATACGCCTGGGTGTACATACATATATATGAACGTATGTAAAATGTGCACACTTATACGTACCTATGTACGTGAGTTTACGCTTGTTTTCTTTTTCGCGACTATTACTCACAATATGCACATTTTTTTCTCCTGTCGTATTGTAATTATTGTAAATTTTATTAATGTTGTTTTTGTCTTGCCTACACTTAAAATTTTTCTTACTCACTACACTCATTACTTCTCACTCTACTTTCTACTCATCACAAGCAGCCAAACAAATAAGCAAACCAACAAACTCACTTTGGTATTTCTGTTTATGTCAAGTTAAAAACAAAATAACGCGAATAACAAAATAAACAACAACAACACAAGAGTATTATTGTATGCACTCTCCTTACACTCACATTTTTATCAAGTAGTGTAGTTCTTTTCATACTGTTGGTGAGTCAAAATCAACAACAGCAGCAGCAGCAGCAAGTACAACACCAAAAACAAAAAGCATGGAATTCGCACCCGACCAAACAACAGACCGCCGTCTATTATGCACTGATACGCAAGAACTGTAAAGAATTTCAATACAATGCGAATAATAAAACAAAAACAACAACAACATTAAAAACAAAAGAAATTCACGAAATTAAAAATACTACTACGTCGTCAACGCAATACGAATCAAACAAAACAATAATACCGCATACACAATCATACACAGCCATTCACACAGATACAATATCCATACCTAAGACTCATTCAGATACACAAACTCTAGAACGATCTTAGTGGAACAGAGGAACTAATTGGAGGCGAATGCTTATTAGTTGTATTTTTATTTTTTGTTTTTAAATAGATTTTTGGAAAAATAAAATTCAAACTACGCTATAGACTAGACTAGAGACTAGACTATAGACTAGACTATAGACTAGACTATAGACTAGACTATAGACTAGGCTATAGACTAGACTATAGTCTAGACTATAGACTAGACTATAGACTAGACTATAGACTAGACTATAGACTAGACTATAGACTAGACTATAGACTAGACTATAGACTAGACTATAGACTAGACTATAAACTAGTATTATTTCTTCATTACTTTTTTTTAGACTATATTTTATTTTATCCTGGTTTGTACTTCATATTCATAATTATAGACGTGTGTTGTGCAAGAATTGTATATACCAATATCGGGAACAGGATCACATGGAAAACATTTCATTGTTATATCGATTTAATAGTGCAATATAATGGAAGAAGTGATGCCACATTTTTGTTTTAATTTTAACTTATTAAAAACAAATTTCAGCCCACTGTCACTTAAGGAAAGCTGCAGAAAAAACTATAAGTTGAAAAAACCGTTGACAATTGCGTTTAAATTTGCAAAATAACACAACAGATTGTTTTTATCCATTTTTTGGTTGGTTGGTGGGGTACTTTTGGGATACTACAGGGAATTTGTTGTTGTTTGTTATTTGTATGTACTACTTGTAGTTTATTTTCTGTATGTTTTTGTCTTATTTTGTTCATTTCTTTCCAAAACATAAAAAGAAAGGTGAAGCCTCATAAGGAGGGGAGAAGAAGGTAGAACTGGGTTTGCAATGCAAATACATATTGGGAAAGAGAGTTGGGTAACCAACTTTCTTAAGAATATAAAAAACACACAAAAAACAAAACTAGACTGAAATAAACAACAACAGAACTGAAAAAACAAATATTGTATGTTAATGAAGGCTGCTGGGGTGTGCGTGAATGTGTGTTTGAAAGTGAGTGTGAGTTTGAGTTTGAGCTGTGCTGTTGTTTCATCTTATTGCTGGTGCTGCTTATTCTTTTTTTATATTTCTTTTTTGCAATTGACGTACGAACATGGCGTTTTACAGTGTTTGTTTTTTTTGATGTTTCTGTTGTTGTTTTATTTTATTATGCGAGTACATATTTTGTTTTTTACAGTTAAAGGTTGCCATTACTAACTGTTAATCATAATGATGATGATGATGTTGTTGTTGACGTAGTTTTTGATGTTGATGTTTTGATGTAGTTATTATTATTGTTGTTGATGTTGCTACCACTACTAAATAAGGCTGAATTGTTGTGCTGTAGTTGTCGTCGTTGTTGTTTAATCTAAGAGAAGAAACTGTAAAGAATTCTATGATGTTTTTGTTTTTGCATTTTTATTATTTGTTTTGTTTCGTTTGAAATATTTGGTTTTGAGGTTTTTTCTTGTTGTTTTTTTATTTTTTCAAAGGAGTCCAGTCCTTATTTTGTTTTCTTTTTTTGTTATTTAAAGTGTAAATTAATAAGAATTATGATTTTTTTTGTTAATTTAAATAATGTTGTTGGGCTTGTACTAATTTATTATGTTAATTAAAAACAATATAAAAAAGCAAAACAAAAACATTAATTTACTTCAATGCTTATTCAGTTTACTTTTTTTAATATTTTATTTATTGTTTAATAAACATCAATAATAAAATAAACAAAACAAAAAAATGCTAAATATCATTGAACTTAATTAGTAAATAAAAAAATAACAAAATTCATATGTAAGAAAGTAGATACGGTCTGGTCGAATAAAAAATATGCTACTAAGCTTTCAAACTGGAACTAGACCAGATCTAGAACTGAACTAGAACTGAACTAGAACTGAACTAGAACTGAACTAGAACTGAACTAGAACTGAACTAGAACTGAACTAGAACTGAACTAGAACTGAACTAGAACTGAACTAGAACTGAACTAGAAATGAACTAGAAATGAACTAGAACTGAACTAGAACTGAACTTGAACTATCAACTAGAACTAAACTAAATTAGAATTGATGAGAGTAAAATTATATGTTTATTTCTAAAAATATATATAAAAACCGGAAATTTTTTATCTTCTCCGCAAAAACTCATGTTAAGTTGTCTCTAAACCAAAACACATCTAAATATCTGACTAGAGTTCCAAGTAAAAGTTACATTGAATTACAAGTTTGAAAGGAAAAAAAGTAATGTTAACAAATGACATTAATATAAAATGTAAATACAAAGTTTATAAAATGTTAAATTAATAACATATTAACCTTAAACAATTGTAATAAATTGTTAATAAATAAACATGTTTATGGCAATATCAAGAGAAACAGTAGCAAACTAGTCCACCTAATGCACGATTTTATAAATTTGCACGATTTTATAAATGTTTTTTTTTACATAATTAACACATGTTTTACAATTAAACAACTAATTATTTGAATTAATTTTTGCTTCTAAATAAATTAACATTCTTAAAAATAACTAAACATAAACAGCCAAACATTTACAAAAAATACAACTGGCATACTGTAAGTTGTCAAATAGAAATGCTTCCGCTTCCTTATACCACACAACAGTGCAACAATGTAGGCAGAAAAAACAAACAAACACACAAAATAAATTGCGGTATAATTTGCTCAGCACATTCATTTTGATATTCTAGAAAATACAATTTCAAGAGATTTAAACCAAAGAGAATTAAATAGTCATCCACCTCAGAAGAGAACTATAAAACTCTTTGTTTGTTTGTTTGTTTTGGCATTTCCGTTAGATAAAGATGGCGATATTTGATTGTTTATTTGTTTGATTGTGTTTGACTTAAAAAAAAGTAAAAAATATTGTATCTGATGATGTTGACGTTTGTTTAACAAACTCGTGATACGTTAGAATAAATCGTGTGATTAAACATTAACATTTCAAATGCGAAAAACACATTGCTGAGTAAAAGACAAGATAAATTAGTTTGCTTTTTTATTCAAAATATATTTAACAAAAGATCATTGTTTGCTCTCTTTTGTGAGTGTTTTTTTTTTTTTTTTTGATTTGTGTGTATTTTGACAAATAAGTGTTTGGTTATTTTTAGCAAGACATCAATTTAAAATTAAAAATTTGTATAAAATTAAAAATGTAATATGTATAAATTAATTTTAAAAATAAATAACAGAATTATATTTAAAACAATTTGATTTGTTACTAAAAAACCAAAAAAATATCATAATTTTGAGTTTAATTGAAAAAATGTACAACTGGGTCGCAGGTACATGTGAGTTTGGATAAGAGTTAGAAAATTAGTATACTTCTAGTTCAGTTCTAGTTCAGTTGTAGTTGTAGTTTTAGTTCAGTTCAGTTCTAGTTCAGTTTTTGTTCATTTCTAGTTCAGTTCTAGTTCAGTTCTAGTTCAGTTCTAGTTCAGTTCTAGTTCAGTTCTAGTTCAGTTCTAGTTCAGTT
>NC_060950.1:16976851-16978344 GCF_022045245.1 Lucilia cuprina
AACTAGAACTGAACTAGAACTGAACTAGAACTGAACTAGAACTGAACTAGAACTGAACTAGAACTGAACTAGAACTGAACTAGAACTGAACTAGAACTGTACTAGAATAAACCTAGAACTGAAATAGATCCGAACTAAAAGCGAACTAAAAGCGAACTAGAACTAAACTAAAACTTTATCTATATTATTAGAGAAAAAGTCCGGTTCTAGGTTTTTAAAGTTACGTTGCAAACAATTTACATTGCATCTTTCTAGAATAAATTCCTTTAAAACTCATTGCTGTCATTATGATTATACCCAAATAAACAACAGCCAACAGTCGAGTCGTTTCTGTTGCTGTTGTCGTCATCGTCATGTTGTTTATTGTTTTAATTCTGTTTCTGTTTTTGGTTGAGTGTACTATTTTGCTTTTTCGGTTTCGTTTGGATTGGTTTGGTTCGGTTTTGTTGGTTTTGGAATGTTTTGTGTATTTTGGTGTGTCATCAAACACAACAGAAATAAACTTTTTTTGTTATTTCATTTCATTCATCTACTACTTACTTGCTGATGCTTCTTTTATATTTTCCATTCAAAAGGTTTGTTTCATTATAATTTAACGTTGTTTTTCCTACTTCTTTAGCCTGTACATAGATTGCTGTTTCTTGTGATATTCCTTCTTTTTCTCAACCCCTTCTTCATCATACTCGCTGTAGAAAAATTGAGAATTGGTACTTGGAATTTAAGTATGAGTTGTTGAGTGTTGTGTTGTTGGTGCAGCAAAACTGTATTGTTGTTTATTTTGGAGGATTTTAAGATAATGATGGTGATGATGATGTTGACAATGACGTTGATGTTGTTGCTGTTGATAAAGATGAAGGAGGTTTGTATGCAGAAGAAATTGTATGTGCGCTTGTGTATGTGTTGAATTCGTAGAAATGAATTGTAAATAAAAGATTGAGTTGTTGTTCAAATAACTTTTGTTTGAATTGGTATTTGTAGATATTTATAAGGGTTAACAAACTGTCTTCGAGTAAAAATATTTTGTATTGGGTTTTTTTGTTTTTTTCCTATTTATTGTTTTTAGTAACAAATCAGAAGATAAGACGACATTACATCCGTACCACCACATCTTAATTATGGCTGGTAGCTGATGATGATGATGTTGAAATCAATAATTCATTTCTATAAAGTTTGACATTAATGCTGGCGTAACTTATTTGTTAAAATAAGGTTTTACTGAAGTATTAGGTTTTTTTGTAACAATATACAGAAAACTTATGTAAATTTATAGGGAACTCTTGCCAAATTTTAATGTCAAGTAAATGTGGAACTGTTTTAGCAATTCAGTTTAATTTCTTAATAAACATTTATAACTTTAACTTCACTAATAAGGAGCTAGAACTAACCTAGAACTAAAATAGAACTGAACTAGAACTGAACTAGAACTGAACTAGAACTGAACTAGAACTGAACTAGAACTGAACTAGAACTGAACTAGAACTGAACTAGAACTG
>NC_060950.1:16983444-17012126 GCF_022045245.1 Lucilia cuprina
ACGAGCGAGCAAACAAAACTAACACATATTTACACACATACTACATACATACGTACTCCTACAAAATTTCCAGTAATAATACAAACAAAACAAAAATAATAACAACAAATAAATACTATAGTCCCAACAACAATAACAACAACAGCAGCATAGAGTTTTGTCGAATTTATGCAGTTTGAGTAGAGAATACAAGAGTTTGTGTTTGAACAATTCACAGAATAAAAATCCACACATACATATACACATATCCTTACGATAGCTACAGCAATAAAACGACTGTTGGTTTGTTATTCTACCAGACTAAAGACTAAAGTAAAGTTTTTTGAGTCGATGTATTGTAATGACTATTGTAAAAACTGTAGTCTAGATTTTAGTACAGGCATAGCTCCAAGGGGAGAAAGATAGAAAAGGGGATTTAAAGGGTATACTCCTGACAAGATAGAGAACATTATAGTCCAGACTATTGTTAAAACTATAGCTAAGACTATAGTGCAGACTATATACTTAATGCAGACTAACTAACTAACTAACTAACCCCGACTATAGTCAAGATCAAATATAGTAAAGACTATAGTCCAGACTATAGTAAAGACTATAGTAAAGACTATAGTCCAGACTACAGTAAAGACTATAGTCCAAACTATAGTAAAGACTATAGTCCAAACTATAGTAAAGACTATAGTCCAAACTATAGTAAAGACTATAGTCCAAACTATAGTAAAGACTATAGTCCAGACTAAAGTAAAGACTATAGTCCAGACTAAAGTAATGACTATAGTGCAGACTATAGTAAAGACTATAGTCCAGACTATAGTAAAGACTATATTCCAGACTATAGTAAAGACTATAGTCCAGACTATAGTAAAGACTATAGTCCAGACTATAGTAAAGACTATAGTCCAGACTATAGTAAAGACTATAGTCCAGACTATAGTAAAGACTATAGTCCACACTGTAGTAAAGACTATAGTCTAGACTATAGTAAAGACTATAGTCCAGGCTATAGTAAAGACTATAGTACAAACTATAGTAAAGACTATAGTCCAGACTATAGTAAAGACTTATAGTCCAGACTATAGTAAAGACCATAGTAAAGACTAGAGTCCAGACTATAGTAAAGACTATAGTCCAGACTACAGTAAAGAATATAGCCCAGACTATAGTAAAGAGTATAGCCCAGACTATAGTAAAAACTATAGTAAAGACTATAGTCCAGACTATAGTAAAGGATATACTTCAGACTATAGTAAAGAATATACTCCAGACTATAGTAAAGACTATAGTCCAGTCTATAGTAAAGATAGTTCAGACTATAGTAATGACTATAGTCCAGACTATAGTAAAGACTATAGTCCAGACTATAGTAAAGTCTATAGTCCAGACTACAGTAAAGACTATAGTCCAAACTATAGTAAAGACTACAGTCCAAACTATAGCAAAGACTATAGTCCAAACTATAGTAAAGACTATAGTCCAGACTGAAGTAAGGACTATAGTCCAGACTAAAGTAAAGACTATAGTGCAGACTATAGTAAAAACTATAGTCCAGACTATAGTAAAGACTATATTCCAGACTATAGTGAAGACTATAGTCCAGACTATAGTAAAGACTATAGTCCAGACTATAGTCCAGACTATAGTAAAGACTATAGTCCAAACTATAGTCCAGACTATAGTAAAGACTATAGTCCAGACTATAGTAAAGACTATAGTCCAGACTATAGTAAAGACTATAATCCAGACTATAGTAAAGACTATAGTCCAGACTATAGTAAAGACTATAGTCCAGACTATAGTAATGACTATAGTCCAGACTATAGTAAAGACTATAGTCCAGACTATAGTAAAGACTATAGTAAAGACTATATTCCAAACTATAGTAAAGACTATAGTCCAGACTATAGTAAAGATTATAGTCCAGACTATAGTAAAGACTATAGTCCAGACTGTAGTAAAGACTATATATCCAGTCTTTGCTATAGTCCAGACTATAGCAAAGACTATAGTAAAGGCTATAGTCCAGACTATAGTCCAGTCTATAATAAATACTATAGTCCAGACTATAATAAATACTATAGTAAAAATTATAGTACAGACTATAGTAAAGACTATAGTAAAGACTATAATAAAAACTACAGTAAAGACTATAGTAAACATTATAGTCCAGGTTATAGTAAAGACTATAGTCCAGACTACAGTTAAAGTAAAGGCTTTAATTAAGATTATTGTAGAGGCTTTAGACACGACTATACTAAAGTTAAGATTTAAGACAAGGTTTTTGTTTAAAACCTGAACAAGATCGGGTACTAAGCGTTATTTTAAAAATATATGAGTTTGTGTGTAAATGTGTAGGTGTATATTTGTTTATATGTGTATGTATGTATTTATGTATGTGTGTGTGTATATGTTTTAGTAAATATTGTATACGAGTATAGTAGTTATTTTGTTGTTTAAACATTTCAAGTTTTATTTTCATTTCTATTATTTTTCTTTATTTTTTTCTATTTTATTTTTGTTTTGTGTTGCTGTTGTTGGTGGTCGGTTTCTGTTGTTGTTATTTTATACATACACATACTACGTACTAATACATGTACACATACATAAAAATAAATAAATACAAATAAACAAACCCTGAGTTGAGCTGCGTTAGATTTTCAATGTTTGTGTGTATGTATATTTGTATTTTCTACATGTATTTAATATGTAAGTGTATGGGTGCGTGTATGTGTGTGTGTGTAGACTTATGCATGTGTTTAGTTGGAAGAACTCTCTCTGTGAATGAAGGCAAATGTTTGTTTAGCTTCGTTTATTCGTTTGTTTTTGTTTGTTTGGTTTATATTTGTTTTGTTTCTTTGTAAAAATAATAATAAAAAAACTTAAAATAAAACAACTGAAATAAAACAGAGAAAAAAACAACAAAATATAAATATAAAATAATTCTAAACAAGAGAATTTTGTAGTTGGTTGAATGGTTGGATGGATAGTTGGTTGGTTGTTCGTACGTTTCGTTGTATGATGAATCTACTGCTATATGATTTTACTACAACTACTATACGAATACTACTTGTTAAACAATGGCATTATTGTATTTGAGTTTTGTTTAATTTTTTCCTATTTACTTACTTCTTCTTCTTCTCTATTGTGGCAAATAATTTGTTTTTTTTCTAGGTACCTATAAAGTTTTTTTTTTTTTGAAAAATTACAACAATAATGTGATATTTAAAAATTGTAAGTAGCTGTAAGGTATTTATGTGATTTTTTCCATTTTTATTGTTTGATCAGATAGAAAAAAACAATAAAAATATTGTTTTAATTTAATGAGTAAAAAAGTTCTTATTGTGGTTGATCCTCTACTCGCAGTTAACTGTTGAAAACTATTGCCTGCTTTAGGGGTTATGAAAAATAAATATTACTCATACTACTAGCAGTACAACATACATGGGTTTTAGTTTTTTTTTTTTAATTAATTTTAATGAAAAAGAAAAACATGTTTAAAAACTAACAACAAATAAAATATTTTGATTATTAATTCTCATAAGTATTGAATATTTTAAAAATTCTTCTAAATATTGCGTTGTGCTGTTCGTCTCAAAACACCAAGTCGAACTATGATTTAGCACATCGAGCGTATGAGTTATATTAGAGAAAATTAACAAAAAGGAAAGCATAGTCGGGCATGATCGACAATATGTTACCCTATACCAGTAAACATACTGACTGTTATTAAAAATTACGAAAAAAATATATTTTCTACAAGAGAGCTTAAATGGGGGTAGAGAGAATTATTATTTTTCACTTTATTCGAGTTTTCGACTTTTTTCCACTTTTTTAAAATTTTCGATTATTTTTGACTTGTTTCTACAATTTTCGAGTTTTTGACTTTTCGACTTTTTCCGACTTTTCGACTTTTTACGATTTTTCGACTTTTAACAAAGTCGACTTTTCGACTTTTTTTCACAGACGATAGTCGAGTTATCGACTTTTTCGACAAAAAGTCGATTGTTCGATTATTCGGAAGTCGATTTATAGAACCCTATTTAGTACCAATATTATTGGGTGTACAAACACATAATACCTAGAGTTTAGAGGCATGAATAAACTTTAAAGTGATTTTCTGAGAGGAACTTATATTGGAGTCAATTATAGGTCGATCTTCCTTAAATTTACAAAACAGATTTTAGTTCCCCTTAATTTCGTTGCTTAACTGTCATTTTGAAGCAAGATATAAGCGTTATAATCACTTTCTGAAGAGGCCTCATAAAGGGAGTAGGGCCTTTTATAAACCGATTCTCCAAAAACTTACCAGAAAGGTTTCAGTTCACATATACTTTTCTTCTGTTTAATTTCGTGGCATTACTGTCATTTAGAAGCGAGTTATAAGCGTAATAGTAGTTCTCTAAGGGGGGCCTCATATAGTGGTTAGGATCAACTATGGACCGGTATATTACAATTAGGTAGAGATATTAAAGTTCCTCCAAAGCAGGTTTATGTTGACTTTCGTTCATTTACTGGAGCCAATTATGATCTTCGAAGTTTTTTCTGAGAAAAACCTTATATGAAAGTCAATTATAAGGTCGATCTTCATAAAATTTTCCGGAGAGATTTTGTTTTCCACAAAACTTCTTTATGATTGGTTTGCGATTATTTTGAAGGTATAAGCGCTAAAGTTTTTTTGCGAATTCATATAAAACATGTTATTGTGACATAAGATCGTTTTTTGGGGAGGATCACTATTTACACAAAATGTTAGCTTCCTAATTTTTTTCGTTCCAACTTGTTCGTGCTATCAACTGACAGACGGACAAACATGGCTAGATCGTCTTATAATTTAATGCAGACCTAGAGTCCTACTCCAGTTTTTTGATAACTGCATGTCCAAATATTTCCCGATTTTTCAAAATTTCAAAGAAGTGCTATAATAGGAATGATTAGAAGTTAGGTCTTTCATTCGTATTGAGCTCCCCTCCCTTCGTTTCCGACTACTCCTAATGTTAACCTTGCTTATAGGAGAGTTATCGGCCTAATTTTCTTTTGCTTGTATTATGATTAGGTGAACAGCGGTATATTTCTGTTTCTGGTCTCACTTTGTACTCCAATTTAGAGTCATGAGCAACAACTTACCACTGCTCTTTGAGCATCTTACATGCTGGTTAAAATTTACCTATATAGATGACCGGTCCATTATAACTGCACTTTGCTCAAGTACTCGTGCTATCTTATCTCTTGCCATCGTAGACCCGTTGGGGAAAGACAGGAAATTCGCTGATAAATTAAAGAAAGGGCAGTGACGATCTCGCACCATATTCCTTATAAGCTAACCTTAGTAAATACATCATAATCAAATTAAACTTAATAATAAACATTAAATGAACTCCATTTCGTTAAACCCAAGCTTTCAATTATCAGCTCAACATTTAGGAACTAGAAACTATAACATAAATTTATAGTGAAAATTATATTTCACGGTGTATTAGTCTTTTAACCAAGCATCCTCTTCCTGTGGTTAAGATTTCAACCACAGCCACTACGTGGATCCAAAAGATACCTCAACGAACTGACCAGCCAAGACAAAGTCTTGTGGCTAACTGACCACTCGTAGTACCAGATTAAGTCAAGCCAAATATTGAAATGTAAACACCAGTTTGTAGTCCCGGTAGACTAGATGTATGGGTAGCACCTCTTTAACAATGGATTGCAATAAACCAAGATGGGACCTAGCATCAATAAAACATGACGGGAGGTGTAGGCCCATCAGATTATTGAACCTAATTATACTTTTATAAAGCCAATTTGTCATAGTAGAGTTAAGACGCCATTTATGCCTATGTATACTTAGAAATGTTTGTCTTTCTTAAGATGGACTATCTGTTGAGCCCAGGTCATGGCCATATTCTGAGCGTTAGATCTATTCTTTCTCGGTTGGGGTCCTTAGAAGGCTTTCAATCGTGGTTCTCTAAAATAAGGTCAAAAAATTCCACTCTGTGATGTTTCCTGATATTTGATCACATATCTCATAGCTTAACCATCTATTCCTTAACATTTAGTTGATTCAGTTACGGAGAACCCGGTCAACATAAAACTGGTCTATGGATTGAATAAGAGTATTAGTGTGCACGTTATTGAAGACGCTTTCGATTTCAATACTTACCGCCAGTGTATACATTTTGCTAAGGTTTCATCCAAGTAGTGTACAATTTAGTTTAGAGCGTTTTCCTCCGATCGCCTCTTTACTTAAGCATCTGCTTTATCTGGTACTTCTACAGCTTTTAATCATACTATCGACCTTTCGTTGCAAGATTTTAACTAGGACGGACTTTAGGCTTATCATTTTAAGAATTCTATTTTGATCACTGTTAAAAGCAAAAGTTTACTATATAAATAGTAGGCGTGTCCTTATTATAACTACGCCTACTTTTTAAAAGCATTTAGATCTTATCAGACTTAATTCGATATAGCTTTTTATTTTATTCAATAATAAAAATTATGAAGTGGAAGTGAGCATGATACAACCGCCCCCTTTTTGGGGGAGTTGTTCTAATTTTTATTGTGATTATTTATATTTGACTTATAAATCGTTTATAAAATTAAAAAAATTGTTTTTGAATAATATCTTTAATAAATTTCGTTATGAGGATTTTTCCAAACTTTTTTAGGAATTGAGGGAAATTTAAGAATTTCTTTATAGTTTCACACTGTCAATGAAAAACTTAATACGACTTTGTTAAAAACATAATGCACATTACAAATTTGAACGTAAATATAGAAATTAATATGTATTTGTATATATACCATCAAAAAGGATGGAGGATATATTGATTTTGTTATTCCGTTTGTAACACATCGAAATATTGATACTATTCTGTGTCTTTAATAAATACTACTACGATCTAGCCATTTCTGTACGTCCGTCTGTCTGTCTGTTGAAAGCACGATGGAGTCCAAAAGGAAAGTGCTAGGGGGTTGACATTTTGCACGTTTTCGTATAGCTCCCATACAAATAGCCCTCCAAAAAATAACTTTAACAGTCATAGCTGTTTTAAAAATGCGATGAATATCTATATAAATAAGTCTTATATGAGCCAAAATCTCTCTACCAATACCCCTCATATTTGGTCCCCTTAAAAAAATGACTTAAACGCATTAAATCTTTTTCCGCATTTTATAAGGATGGGTCCATAATTTACTCTACCCCCATATAAGGCCCCCATCAGAAATTGACTTTTAAGCACATTATTGTCTTAAAAATGCGAGTAAAACTATAAAATATAAGAATCTTACTTGTTTTAAATGACATTTTTAACAGATTTCTTAAAAAGCTTTTAAAAAAAGTTTAACGGTTACAATAAACTTTGACGAAGTTGAAAAGCTTTGGTTTAAATTTGAAAAATAAAGAAAATTTTAACATTTTGTGTTTTATAAAAAATCAATAAACTTAAGATTTGAAAACATTTATTACAGTGTTTAGAAAATAGTTTTAATTTTATTTTCATTAACTAGTAAATTTTAGCCGCACAAAGCATTGTTTATAATTTTTGGAATGTTTTAATTATTTTTTCTATATTTTTTATAGATTCTAATTAAATAACTTTCAAATATAACAGTTTTTTCCAAACCACTATGAAACATTTATTAAACACCCTGTTATTTCCTGCCTGCGTAATCCACCTCGCAATAACATTAAACTAAACTCATCTCAGTCACAAAAAAGCTCTTCATAACAATTCACCACTCACTGTTAACATTCTACTCTCAACTTTATTGTCGCCTTTTCCATGCACTTGTTTTTCCATGCAATTATTATGCAATGAAAACAAGAACAAAAATAAACTTGTTTTTATTTAACAAAAACACACTCTATCTCAACTTTCTTAGAAGCTCTCATAAATGAGAGCAAGTTTATATTTTGCACAACAACATATGTATATGTATGGCACAGAGAAAGAACACCCACCACCATCATCGTTAATGCTCAAAGGAAAAACAACGATAAAAGAAAATTTATAGAAAAAAACCAGTTGCGGCGTTAAATTGTTTACGTCAACAAATTGTTGCTTTTTTTGCAAGTTTTTCTTTCTTCTTCTTTTTGCTTCCATTTACTTACTTATACATATTTGTTGTTGGTTGTGGTTGTTCTTCTTGTAACACTTGCTGCTTGTGCTGTTGTTTTGATGGTTGATGAAAAAACGAAAAAAATGCTTATGGATAGGAAAAACAGGCAGAGTGATGAGTACTAGATTAATGCTGAGGAATTTTTGCTATTTTGTTGTTGTTTGATTTTCTTTTTGTATATTTTCTGCATAATGGCGCGCAAAAGAGAGTTGTTGATGTGAATGAAAAGCTACAAGTGGTGAAATGTAAAATTTTAACGCGAGGAAGTAAAAACTATAATGTATAAATATTGAACACATGAATAAAAAATGTGGAACAGTGGGGATTAATATAAAATGCCAAAGAGATGAACGACTCAGTATTACATTCTAAGTCGGTTAAGGTATGTCCGAATGTCTTTTCGTCTGGGTGGATAGCTGTCGATGTAAAATTTGTTATTTATGTAGAATTTAATCGTGTTATTAGTTTTTGTAAGTAAATTTTGACTTTCACGTCAATTTCTGGCTAGGATCAAATTAGGCCCGATCATAACAAAAATCGGTTATAGTGTCAATAGAACATTTAAGGTAATTGTGAGCCCTAAGGCCCTATTCGGGGAATACGGTTGTATGGGGGGGCTAGGCGAAATAATGAAACGATTTCAAACATTTTCAACAGCGTTCGTCTTTGAACCAGAAGAAGAGTATTTGGCAAATTACAGACTGACGGACGCACAAACGGATATAGCAAAATAGACTCAAAAAGTAATTGATTAGGTATACTTTAAGGTGGGTGTAGGACTAATATTTTTGGGTGTTTCTTACATCAAACACCCAAAAATATTAGAGGTTTTGATTTTTTGGCGTTATTTAGTTATTTATTTATTTATTTATTTAGTTATTTAGTTAATTAGTTATTTAGTTATTTAGTTATTGAGTTATTTAGTTATTTAGTTATTTAGTTATTTAGTTATTTAGTTATTTAGTTATTTAGTTATTTAGTTATTTAGTTATTTAGTTATTTAGTTATTTAGTTATTTAGTTATTTAGTTATTTAGTTATTTAGTTATTTAGTTATTTAGTTATTTAGTTATTTAGTTATTTAGTTATTTAGTTATTTAGTTATTTAGTTATTTAGTTATTTAGTTATTTAGTTATTTAGTTATTTAGTTATTTAGTTATTTAGTTATTTAGTTATTTAGTTATTTAGTTATTTAGTTATTTAGTTATTTAGTTATTTAGTTATTTAGTTATTTAGTTATTTAGTTATTTAGTTATTTAGTTATTTAGTTATTTAGTTATTTAGTTATTTAGTTATTTAGTTATTTAGTTATTTAGTTATTTAGTTATTTAGTTATTTAGTTATTTAGTTATTTAGTTATTTAGTTATTTAGTTATTTAGTTATTTAGTTATTTAGTTATTTAGTTATTTAGTTATTTAGTTATTTAGTTATTTAGTTGTTTAGTTATTTAGTTATTTAGTTATTTAGTTAACTAAATATAGGTATTTAGTTATTTAGTTATTAAGTTATTTGGTTATTTAGTTATTTAGTTATTTAGTTATTTAGTTATTTAGTTATTTAATTATTTAGTTATTTAGTTATTTAGTTCGTTTTTGGACGTTACAAACAGCAGCACAAACGCATAATACCCTAATATAGTGGTGTAGGGTATAACAACGATTTACAATGTGGCGGTTTTCGGTGGGTTTAACCTTAGTTAGTTAGTTAGTTAGTTAGTTACTTAGTTAGTTAGTAACTAAGTAAGTTAGTCACTTTGTTATTAAGTAAGTTAGTCGATTACTCTTTACATATCAATAACTCTTTCTTTCTTATTACTCTTCGCCCACTGTGCTGTCGAAGGTGTGCTTCTTTTAATGTTATCCTCACTAACACCTCCTAGCTCCCCCATTCATAATCCATTTACAAGAGCATTTCTCTATGGTGATGTTGTTCTTATAGCTTTTTTCTACTTCTTATACAGCTGAGGCAACTGCTGCTACGTTTTCAAAACAGAATGCTGTTATGTTACGTTACATTCAAAGAAAATCAAAAAAGAAAAATAGTTTTAGTTTTCAATCATCACATACATATATATGTATCGTGCGGTGCGGTGCATTCACTTACATTTAATTGTACACAACATACGGTTAGATTAACTACAGCAGCAGCAACAACAACAACTGCAGCAGTAATACTAATGACGGTTGTGTGGTGAACAATGTGTGTTAGTAGAGGAAAAGAAGAAAAAAATAAAGAGTGAACAAACAACAACAATAACAAGAGCAAATATTAGAAATATCATATGGAAAAAGCAACAAAAAAAAAAGCTTTTTAGCAGAGGGTTATAGTAAGTGCAGTGGTGTTGTTGTTATTGTTGTTTTTTTTTCTGAGTATGAATTTTTCTTGTTGTTTCTCCTTGTTGTTTTGTTTGATTACTTTTTTGTAACGATGTTTCGGTTTCAGTTACCGCTGTCATTTTCAACAAAACGGTATTGCAAATAAAATCTGCGCTTTCGATGAAAACACAAACGAAACAAAAAGAGAAAAAAATCAAAGAAAATTTTTAATGTAAAATGTGGAAAAAAAATATATAATAATAAATGTGAGTGTGAATGAAAATGTGGAAAAGTGTTGTTTTTTTTGTTTTTGTTCGTTTGTTTGTAATTTATATTAAATCTGTTTAAGGAAATTTTAATTAATGTCTCGGTGGCCCAAAATAGTAGTAAAAATTTTCAATTACTAGCAACAGCAACAACAACATGCAACAAAATGTGTTTTCAAATAACAGCAAAGATGTTTTTTAATTAAAAAAAATAGTTAAATGTGGCAGATTTTGAATATTAACACAAGTTTTTGTAATAAAAACCTTATGTGTTAATTTCGGAAATACTTTAGGTCTCTATTTAACATAAATTACGTGTTTTAAAAAGGTAAGTTTGATACAATTTTGCTAACATATGCTAAACATTTCACAATAAATTAAGTTAGTTTTTTCAATTAATTCTTTAATTAATTGAAAATACTTTAAGAATAATTTAAATATTTAGCAATTCTTTTGAAATGTTTGTTGAAAAAGTTATAATTTTCAAATAAAATTTCTAACAATATGTTTCAAATTTTATGCACTTGTTAGCTTTAGCTTGTTTTTCTTGTCTTTTGGTCAATAACGAGAAAATGTCTAAAGAAATAAAGCAAAAAAACAAGTAGAAAAATTTGCAAGAAAACAAGAAAAACACGCAAATAACAAAACTAGAATAGGCAACAATAACAACAACGACAAAACACATAACTACATATTCACCATCATGGCTTTACAAATAACATAAACTAACCACTCTTAATAGGAATGTACATACATACACACATACACATGTACATAGGTACATGTTTGTTGTTTTTATACAATTATGTCTTTACCTCAGTATTTACATAAATTAATTTTATCTGAAATTCATAGAATTTTTCAAACTAAATCCGCCTTAAAACATTATTTTTATTAACTATTTTTCTAAAATTTCCGCAAACATATGTTTTCATTATAATTAATAAAATCCATAATATAATATTTCTCTTTTAATCTCTAAACTCTCTTTCATTTTTGTTTTACATTTGCCCTCAAAACACCAAAAAACAAAACCACCCTCAATATAGAATTCTTTAACACAGCCACCCACATACAAATCAAAACATCATAAATCAATGCACTTCTTCTTCTTGTTATCGTTTCTATTTTACTAAATATCATGTTATTAAGTAATGAATGCTAGAGAGACCGAGAGAGAGTAATCATAAAGTGCATTTAATAACAGTAACAATAGTCAATTCATAGAACAAAAGCTTTTCTGCTTGCATAAAGCTTTTCTCTTAAAATTAACACTTGTTTTCTTGTGTTTTTATAACAGTGTTGACAATATATTGTCACCATTTTCCGTTAAACCTATAACAAAAACGTTTAGTCTATAGACTAGACTATAGACTTGCAAATGGAATAAACTATAGACTAGAATATAGACTGGACTATAGACTAGACTAGACTAGACTAGACTGTAGACTAAACTATAGACTAGACTATAGACTAGACTATAGACTAGATTATAGACTAGACTATAGACAAGACTATAGACTAGACTATAGAGTAGACTATAGACTAGACTATGGACTAGACTATAGACTACTTAGACTATAGACTAGACTATAGACTAGACTATAGACTAGACTATAGACTAGACTATAGACTAGACTATAGACTAGACTATAGACTAGACTATAGACTAGACTATAGACTAGACTATAGACTAGACTATAGACTAGACTATAGACTAGACTATAGACTAGACTATAGACTAGACTATAGACTAGACTATAGACTAGACTATAGACTAGACTATAGACTAGACTATAGACTAGACTATAGACTAGACTATAGACTAGACTATAGACTAGACTATAGACTAGACTATAGACTAGACTATAGACTAGACTATAGACTAGACTATAGACTAGACTATAGACTAGACTATAGACTAGACTATAGACTAGACTATAGACTAGACTATAGACTAGACTATAGACTAGACTATAGACTAGACTATAGACTAGACTATAGACTAGACTATAGACTAGACTATAGACTAGACTATAGACTAGACTATAGACTAGACTATAGACTAGACTATAGACTAGACTATAGACTAGACTATAGACTAGACTATAGACTAGACTATAGACTAGACTATAGACTAGACTATAGACTAGACTATAGACTAGACTATAGACTAGACTATAGACTAGACTATAGACTAGACTATAGACTAGACTATAGACTAGACTATAGACTAGACTATAGACTAGACTATAGACTAGACTATAGACTAGACTATAGACTAGACTATAGACTAGACTATAGACTAGACTATAGACTAGACTATAGACTAGACTATAGACTAGACTATAGACTAGACTATAGACTAGACTATAGACTAGACTATAGACTAGACTATAGACTAGACTATAGACTAGACTATAGACTAGACTATAGACTAGACTATAGACTAGACTATAGACTAGACTATAGACTAGACTATAGACTAGACTATAGACTAGACTATAGACTAGACTATAGACTAGACTATAGACTAGACTATAGACTAGACTATAGACTAGACTATAGACTAGACTATAGACTAGACTATAGACTAGTCTATATAGTAGACTACTTTAAACTTCATATACGTTAGCATCACTTGTCCCTAGTTACGTTCTACCATGGTAAGCTTTTAATTTTCTATTTTCAACACTGTTTATTATAATTTCTTGTTATTTAGATAAAATAGATTTTTGGCGCTCTAGAATTTAGTGAAAAGCTTTTAAGTACTTTGCAATTTTGTTCTTTGTTTTTTGCTATCAATCATCCATCATTATTGGCGTCTACATTTCTTTAGTTAAACTAATTTAAAAGCAACAACAGATACGTGATGATGATGTTTAAGTTGGATATAGAAAAAAAAACCCAAAATAGTCGGCTTCAGCTTAAAGGTGTATTGTGTGGTGAATTAGGTTTTTGTGCATTTTTTCTTTTTCTCTAATTTTGTTGTTATTCTTGTTCTTTCAATTCTTTAAAAAAAGAGTATTTCGTTGTTGCTTTTTATAAATTGTTATACGTACATAGGAATTTGTAAATGTCAAGTGGTTGGCTATGGCTTAGTATTTTTTTTAGTGGGTGTATGAAGAGGGATTGGGGTGGTAGGTGTTAAATGTTTGAGTGTGTTGTTTAGAAAATGAATAGAAACTAGAAATGTTTGGATATGTTTTTCATTGTTGTTTAGTACAGTGGGCTGCCTAAGTTGAAAAGAAAATGTTGAAGAAAAAATTTTGCGGTCTAGTATTTCAAAACATTCGAACTTTGAATACAATGCGCTGAGAACTGGATTTGGAACTATTGTGTACCTGCTCGCCATACTTGTAAGAATTATCTATAGAAGCTTGTAAGTAGTTGGGTAAGAAGCTGATGAAGTATTTTGTTTATACTAAGATAACTCATTTTTCGAGATTTTAATGATGGTTATATCAAATCATAGCTTTTGCCTCAGACTATACCTAAGAATCAGCCTTTTCTGAAGTACCTATATTCGGATACCGGAAAAAGGTTCTAGACCGATTATTCTAAAAATTGAGAAATTACTTTTTTATAATCTCTGAGTAATCGTTTCGCATCGATCGGAAGTAATTGTAATTGGATGGGATAGGGCCTCAAATGTAAGGCGGATGAGGTAAAACTTTCTAAATAATTTTGAATTTTTCGTCCAATTATAGTTTCAAATGAATCAGTTTCATTTCTATACAGATCCCCTGTAATTGTCTAGCCAGAATTAGGCTACTGGAACCTTGTTTTTAGATTTCGATTTGGTGCCACTAACGATATCTTACGCTTCGGGTAATCGGTAGCATTTAAGCTGCATTTTTGACATGGTACTTTGTCTTTTAACTTTTCACGAATTTTTTTCGTTTAATACTCAATTTTGTAGCATTAGGATGATTTTGGCTGTTTACACGTTTTGAAATTGCTGCTTGAGAGGCATCCTTCTTTTAAGCTCTTCATGTAATTCTTGATCTTCAACGATCTTTATCTAAAATCACTTCTTTTGATTCACACAAACCAGCTCTCGAACTTTCAAAGCGATGATACACATTCTCTATAATTTTCGGTTTACCCTTGACGTGTTTCATTGGACATTTTTCTTTCAAATTAAAGCAGTAAATCAAAATTTGCCGCATATGACACTTAGTTGACTCATAATTAGAAATTTCCAAAGGAAGGCACCATTCGAATAGACTTTCTATTTTCTAAATACCATCTCAATAATTGAAGGAAATGTATTTTAAACGTTTCCTTTACAATAACGAAACACATACTTAGTTAAAGATGTCTTAGTTTGACGCTTTTTCTTGAGATTATGTCCGATCACTTTTAAAGCTAAAGGTCGAGCCATTTCTCAATTGCTTTCTTTCGCAGATCGTTCAATATCATTATATGGAATTTGCTGACGATTTCTGTCTTTGTTTGAGTTAAGATATCGCCAAAATATTCTTTAAAATAAAAAGTCCCGATCGCATTTGGATCCGTAAGGAAAATAATCTTTAATTTTTTGATGCCAATAGTCAAGCCCTTCTCAAATCCATACATTCGCTGATCGTTAAGTTTTGCAAGATTTGGGTCTTTGAAGAAGGAGTTCCTTGCCAAATATACTCCACTGTAAATACATATGTATTTGTTTGTATGTACTTATATATATATGTAGTTCCCATCTTGTGTGTTTGCAAATTTCTTTCAACTGGACTCACTGTGATGGACGCTTCTTTTAAAAGGAATTTAAAGCATTTTTTTAAGTTATTTTTTTTTCTTATTTTATCACACATATACATTGTTGTTGTCGTTTTTATTTTTCTTTTTTCTGTATGTGGGTTGTGTTGTCGATTTATGAATTTTAAAAGATTAAAAAGTTCATTCTTCTAAAGTTAAAGTCAAGATTTTTACTGTCAATTTAGTTGATATTTAAATGAACTTTTGTCAACAACTTTTTGCTGGATTTTTTTTTTCATACATAAAAATGAAATTCTTGTTAAAATATTTAATGACTTGTTAACAGAGTCTAAAGAAGTTTTTGTAATATACATATAAATTCGTTTGTTAAATGTTAAAAAATTTCCCAACAGTTTGGTCTTTATTGGAAAGGAATTTAATGCAAAAATGAAAAAAAAAATTACGCTGAATTAAAATTCGCATTCAAAGTGAGAGGTAATTTTCAGGACCAGGTAATGAAAGTAATTTCCTGAAATACTCGTTAAATGCAACAGTTTGAATAATTTGTACACAATTCGATTTTTGTGAATTTTATCAAGAAATTATTCTTTTAAATATTCATTTAAAACAATTTTCTGTATTTATTCCTCCGATTTCTTTGGTGGTTAAACAAATTCCTTTGAAATTTAAACAGCCATTGGGAGTGTGTGTAAAGAACACTTTTAATAAATTTCCCCCCCAAAAAAAGAATTTTACACAGTTTTGCCATCAAACACACATCAATTTGGAATTTTGCTAAAGGCATCAATTCAGCTGAAAACAAGGTAGTGAAAAACATTCTAGGAAATTCTTATGAAAACCAATTATTTTTAAAACTTATATTGGAGAAATAATATTGTTTTAAACTTTTAGTTTTTATATGAAGGAAACTATGGGAATTATAGGTATAAATTCGAGAGTAAAGGTATGAATTCAGCTGCAACGCCTAAGTGGAGATTTTTGGAAATTCATATCAAAATAATGTGAATATGGGAATTGATTTTACTTCCCACATTCTTACGATATGAGTCAAATCTCTAACATTCTAACCATTTGTTCAAGCTTGGTAGCAGCTATCGAAGCTAGGCTTTATTATCTGATGTATGTACACTTTTTCTATGACTTGTTCGGTGATCGTTTTGCACGTGTTTAAGGCGATCGATTTGAGTACATTTCAAAACTCTTCCGCTTTCTTTGGAGCATTTCCCAAATCATTTCTTTTACAAATGCTTGGGATTTCTGTCGACTAGTTAGTAGGAAATGAAGCTATGGTTATACCCCAATTTATATCTGATCTTGATTTAGATCTCGGTTGGCTAACGATAACTATAAAGTATGGATTAGATTCTTCTACAAAGGCTTCTTCTACGACCTACTGTAGGCTAACGATTTACTTATGTTAAGCGAAGATATGGTTACAAACCAATATCCAGCATCTGACATATTCATGGAGAAAATCATACGGACTCATTGGCGATCGTTTTTGTCTTTTGTTAAGGTGATCCACGAGAGTCATTTCTTCAAAAAATGCTTCGAATTTCTGTCGGCTAACGACTAGTTATTGGAAAATAATGCTATGGTTATAATCTAATGCATATATGTTCTTGATTTGGCTCTTTGTTAGCTAACGTTAAGAGTAAAGTAACGACTTGACTAACAACTAACTTTTGGGAAGAGATGATATGGATACAATCCAATCTCTAACATCTGAAACATTCATGGAGAAAACCATTCGTACTTATTTCAATCCCGAAGAAAGAGGCGCTACAAGTATCTCTAGTCTGATTGCTGATCAAATGTATTCTCCGCATTTTCTTAGAATAATTTGACAAGGACTCGAACCATATAATCCGTAAATCGGTAGCCTGCAGGACATAGTTTCGAACTTTGTCCTGTTCCTTCAAGATGCACATGGTGGCTGTATTTTAAAACGAAATATGCGGGAACACAATGTCGGTTAAAAGGCTGATGCTTATGTGAAGTCTATAATTCTAGTTCAGTTTTAGTTTAATTTAGTTCTAGTTGAGTACTAGTTCAGTTCTAGTTAAGTTATAGATCAGTTCTAGTTAAGGTCGAGTTCAGTTCTAAGTAGTTCTAGTTCAGTTCTTGTTCAGTTCTAGTTTAGTTCTAGTTAAACTCTAGTTCATCCGGGAACCGGAAGCATGCAGGACATAGCTTCGAACTTTGTCCTGTCCCTTCATGATGCACATGGTGGTTGGATTTTAAAACGAAATATGCGGGAAGACAATGTTGGTTAAAATGCTGATGCACATGTAATGTCTATAATTATAGTTCAGCTTTAGTTTAGTTCAGTTCTAGTTGAGTACTAGATCAGTTTTAGTTAAGTTATAGATCAGTTTTAGTTAAGGTCGGGTTTAGTTCTAGTTAAATTCCAACTCGTTAACTAGTTAAACCCTAGTTCAGTTCTAGTTCAGAGATGGTAGGACTTATTGTTGTTTCAATAACTAACTTTTCTCCAAGTGTTTCCACTATTTAGCCAAATAGAAAAATCTGCAAACAAAAATCACAGAATATCTAACATAAAATGTATAAATAGAAAAACCTCGAGTTAAATACTTTTGCGGTTTAAAGTTGTGAAGCAGCTGTATTGAGACACATTTCAAATAGAAAGGATCTAAACAGCATGGAACTGTAATAGCAATAAGAGCAGCAGCAACAAATATAGTTGCCACAAATGTTGTAACTAACAACACACATACAGAGAGATTGGCAGACAGACACACACATAAAACTGCATTTGCAGTTTTTACCACAAAAAAAGGAAATAAGCCTCAAAAGAATATTTAACCAAATTGAGTTTTTGCAAAACTAAAATAAATTTACACATTTACACTCAAGTGGCAGATGTGTGTGTGTTTTTTTTAAAGAGGAAATATTAAGGATTCTCCAAGCATATCGAAGTAAATACATAAGTAAATCTGGTTATAATTTAAAGGATCAAATGTTTAAAACATTAATTTGTTGTAATTTAAAAAAAGTTTAAAGGTCGTTTGTGTTTATGACTACTACTCTACTAAGCCTTTAAATCAAAATATCCCTTTCAAATAGTTAACACTAAATGAAGATGAATGTTTTAGTTAATGCTCAAAGTTTCTTACACTCGCTTCAAGTTGGGAAAATTTATTCAGCCGTTAAATCTAAAGGATGAAAAACATGACCTGTTTACGTATTTACCTGTTCGCTATTGTAGTAATTAAATATTCTATTAAATTATATCACCGTATTAGACTTACGTACGTACGTTCGTACGTGTACGTGTTTAAGCTGTTTCCCCCTATTTTAATATTGTGTGCATACCTTTAAATGTACACGAGGCAGTATAAGCAGCATGAGACATGCCATTATCCTTGAAGCTCCATAATCTATGGCACGTCTTATGAACTGGTTATTATCTATATCCTTTTATTAACGTTTATATAGACACACACACACTACCTTCCTATGAATTGCTACAACCACGACCATTTCCTCAAACACAAACACACACTCTCACTTACACAGTAAAGAGTATGACCACCTACTCTACTACACTTCCTTTTCCTGCTTAGTTGTCAGGAAAAAAAGAATGTGTCTCTCTTACACATGCTAGAGTTAAAACGTCAATGTTTGCAAAACCATTCATTATTTTTTCAAATGATTACACACACATTTCCACCTTTATTCCACTGTACATGGTGTACATTTCCCTACTCACTCCAAACACACTCCTCACACATACTTTGTGTCATTTTTAATACTTTGATTCCTTTTTTTCTCGTTCCTATATATCTAAGGACAAATAAATTACACTTGATTCTTTAGTTTTGGTTTTCTATCCATAAACTTCTATCTTTAATTTGTTTGTGGCACAAGTATTTTGTGTGAATGTAGGCCATTGTGAGGAAGTTAGGATATAATAGGAATGGGTGTTAAAGGAAATGCAGATGAATTAAATGTTGAAATTTAGAGAGAGTTACAAATTCCTGGTTTCATGGAAGGAACTAAGATTGAGCCCAATTTAAAACTATCAAATGCACTAGAAACTACTACCAAATGAAGTTGAAAAGTCACACATTTTGTTTTACAAAGCGTTCCTATTTTATTACCTTTAACAGATAATCTAGTACTACGCGTGGCCAGTTGCCCGCAGGACTTGTCCTGTCTAGTCAGTTGAAGTTCCTTCGGGATCAACGAAGTGGGTTTGGTTTAATGCCCATAACCACGGGGAGAGAATGTTGGTTTAAGGATTGATATATCCATGTCATACACATATGTCTAGATTCTCTCTCCGGTGCTGTTGTCATCTCAACAGATGTCATCGGATTCCATTACTCTTCGCGTAGTAAAGTGCCATATAGTTGCCTGTCATTCCGTAGATCGTTGCTTATGGTCTGAGGATGGAACTGATGTAAATTGGTGATCGATCGGTAAAGTCTTTCCTGCTCTCTAGGAGACTAGTACTGATTAAGTATACTATTTTCTTAAAAGAAATTCTCCGCTCCTGTTGCCTTCTTAGCAGGATTCATATTGTTTCATGCGACTCGACTTATGGTTGAGGCCCGTCACTGCTTATGGTCTGAGGATGGACATGATGTAAGTTGGTTAACGATCGACAAAGTCTTCCCTGCCCTCCAGGAGACTAGTACTGATTAAGTATAACTCTTACTTCAGGGAAGTTCTGTGGTGTTGTTGCCTTCTCAACAGGATTCATATTGTTTCATGCTACCTGACTTATCGTTGAGGCCTCCATTCAAGTTGTCGGAGCAATTATTGGGTTTCAATTGTCTTGGGAAATCCTTTGTCACATTATCTCGACATAAAGAGGGGTCCTGGTTCTCTATAGATGCTGTTGCCTAAACAACAGAAGAAACACTGTAGTGTGGTTGCACGGGCTTAGAGAGATCAAGGAATGCACTGAAATGGATCATTAATCTTTCATGACATTATAAGGGGTAGTCAATTTCTGGTATAACCAGAAGATTGATTTTGGGGTTGTCTCCCCTTCTATTTTCTTTAGACTTATCATTCTTTGCACATGGACCGACACAGCCACATACAGTACAAAAATTGCCACCAGAGTTCTTCATAGGTGGATTTAGAGGCGCGTCTTAGATTGTTCTCAAGTCTACCCTGTGGATGAAACAGATCACCCTGAAATAAGGCCGTTAAAGCAGGTTTTCACGTAAAGCACTCGGCATTCGTTGTCTACAATCGTTTCCAAGATTAAGACTGTTAGAGTGATGGGCGAACGTGATCAAGGATGACCATACGATCTGAGCAGACTTCAAAAAAGTCTCGCCAAATTTTTTTTTTGTACTCGATTCATGCAGTACCTTGTGTTGTAACTAGGAAAATAGGTTGTGGAAGGAAAGATAGAGGGAGTGGTGTTTGTGGATATATAATTTAATTATTTTTATACTGAGTGTGGCGGGGATATAGAGGTGTCGGGAACAAGTAATCAATAAAGTTGGATACCCTTTTATCTTCATTGAGTAAAATCTCTTACGGGCGTTAAAATCGACTCTATGAGTTCTATGATTAATTCCTGTTAAACCTCATAATCTTCAAAGGATTTGGCCATTAACAGTATGTATAATCCAGATATTTCTGTCATCGGCGAAAGAGTAGAACTTATTTTCAACACACTTCATGATATCCCATCTGTAACAACTCGTACAGTTCGATCTATAAAGAAGCTGGAAACTTAATTAGAAACAGCTTTGTCCAGTTCATCCATTATAAATATAAATGACTGATATGTCTGAATGGTAAGAGAAGTTTAAGATTTAAATAGATTTCTACGTCTTCATTGCCTCACAATCAAGATTCGCGAACCAGTTTGAGTGTTGAATAGATTCCAAGTAGAAATTTAATCGCTGTCAATACATTTTCCAGTATTATAGACGATTCACCGCTAAAAATGGACTCTATGACGATAATACCTATATTTTCCAAAATAAAGAGAAAATAAAGTCAATTTAGTTGTTAAACATTTAACAAAATATTGTTTTAAAGAGTTGCTTAAACTCCTTTCAAAATTGCAGGTATGATCACTAACATCTATAGTAACTTACATACGTATTAACACCTACAAAAAATACACACTCATATTGAGTGTTTGTCACCCAGTTTCAGTTCTTTCATACGTTTTATTCAGATTTTCATGCTAAAAGGCATTTTATTTATGCCCATCGTCTAACCAATCAGCCAACCAACTAAGAGTCATAGAGACCGAGAGAAAGGCCAGACAGATAACTTTATAGATACAGAACCATTGATATGTAGATGTATACAAACTCACAGTCATACATAAGTTCATACATATGTATATTGCCATACTCTTTTTTCCATGAAACGTTAACGGGCGAAACAATTTTTAATACTAAAACCAGGAGTCTCAAGGCAATTGACATTTACTGACTTTTATTATTTCTCGGTTTCTTGTTGATGTCGATTCGAAGTCGCCCAATGGTTTGTTAATAACGAATTGTGTTATTTTGTAAGCGCAGATGAGTGAGTGTGTATGTGTATGCATACGCACCCACAACTTATAATTTCTACTTTTTGATATATCATGGTCTCCTTTGAAGCCTTTTTTTCCTCACACAAATTCTCTTCAAATGCTGATGTGTGTGTGTGTGTATATTTTTCACATTTCCTGCTTTATGTCTACTAATTTGTTGCATGTCCAATCATGTTTTTGCGTTTGCCACTATCTCACTTCCTGTCTGTAGGATACAAAAATGGTATGAATATAAGTGCGTTTGTTGTTTAAGCTTGGTATTTGGGTGCAAGCATGTTGTGTCCTTTTAAAACTGTGGTATTTATGTCCTCGATATGTATGCTTTTTGTATACTTGTGTGTGTATTTTTTCAAAGACAAGTAAATGAGCGGCTTGTTGTTCATCAATAAAAATCGAAAAAACCTCTTTTAGACACTTTAACTAAAAGGAATAAATTTCGCAAAATGTTTGAGATACTCCATGATGATGTTTTCGGTCTTTGCTTACAATGAAGTATAGTAACTTGTGCCAGCTGTTGATGCCTTGATGGTTTTATTTTATGGAGTTTGCATTTGATATTAATGATAAAGAATTTTTATGGGTATTTTTTTACAGATGTATCTTGGTTTTGCTCAGCGTGTTTTACATAGTAGTTTAATATATGTTTTATATGATGATTTAATGGAGTTGGAAATAGGAAAGAAGATTTAGTTGCAAATGACCTAGAACTGAACTAGAACTGAACTAGAACTGAACTAGAACTGAACTAGAACTGAACTAGAACTGAACTAGAACTGAACTAGAACTGAACTAGAACTGAACTAGAACAGAACTAGAACTGAATTAGAACTGAACTAGAACTGAACTAGAACTGAACTAGAACTGAACTAGAACAGATCTAGAACAGAACTAGAACAGAACAGAACTAGAACTGAACTAGAACTCTTGTTTAAAATTTATAAACAATTGCGAAAAATCGCAGTCAAATTAAATGACTAGTGTGTGATGTGTACTTCCTAAGAGGAATGCTCATGCTGTGTTAAAGGAGATTTGCTGTTAAGTTTTGTTAATTCTTCCCTATGTCACTGTGTCAGTAGTTAAGGAGAGAGGCTGGCTATTTCATTCGTTACATGTAAAATAAGTATTTACTTCAAGCTGCTTTCGTATTGCCTTTTTTGGAAGAGGGTGCGGGTGATTTCGTTTATAATTTTCAGAAAACTTTAATTTAACTGTGTCCACTTTAAATTCATCGAAAGTATTCACGTGCATCATCCATTTTCAACTGACTAAAGATAAATGTCAAAAAAAAACGATGTTAAAGTGTCTTACTTTGTATTTGTTCACTTTTTTCTATTAGACTGGTTAAGGATGTCTTAGTGTCAGTCTACATGTTCTTGCTCTACTTTTCCATATGAATGTGTGAAAGTACTTCTTATAGAAATATGTCCCTTTGCGTTTTAATTTTTCTTTTTTTATAACTGCGAATATCGTTTATAATTTTTAAAGTAATATTAAGTTTGTTTTTAATTTTTTTCTTAAAAAGCATGTGCAAGTTATACATACTACAAACCCGGTATTTCGTAGTGACTCTCCCAAATTAAAATATATTTTAAAAAAGATTTTAACTAGATGTGAACTAAAATAATAATTTTCAATAATTATTTAATATTAAAAAAATTAAAACAGAATACAAACATCCTTAATAAAGTACTGTACGTAGATCGTTTACATACATAAACACACAGACAGACAGACAACATACATACATTGACAACAAGGGAAATAACTAACACTTGAGCAATTTGTCAAAAGTGTGTATGTCCTTTTCACATTCATTTCATGTTAAAAAGATGAACATGGTTGATGATGACGGCGACGATGACAATGAAGGCAAGATGGTTGTTGTTGTTGATGGTGATGAGTATGTTTTTCATAAAAGTATAAAATAAACGGAAAAGAAAAATTATATAGAACAAATGTATGTATGTATTACTACAAATTTTTACAACACATACATATTTAAGAATTTCTACAAAGAAAAGATGAAAACTTAACTGTAAGAAGTGTAAAAAAAAGGACCCATAGAACAATTGCCACGACTATATGAAGAACATCATTTATTATATTTAAAACGTAAAACATATTGTTTTATATTTATTTTTAGCTACTAAAAGGTCCTTTGAGAAGGCGGCACTTTAATGATATAAAACTACTAAAACATTATAATGAAAAAAAAAATATTTATATAAAGAATGATTCTTAAAAAGTTTTAGAATACTTTAAAAATTTAGTTTTCACTTCTTCAGGTTACTTTTAAGACGTCCTTGTTGCCTGAAAATGTTTTTCGTAAAGTTTTATTCCTAGTTCTCTACTCTTCATATGAGTGTTGAATATGATGAGTGTTAAAATAACATTAGTTTTGAATTTTAAATTACATGTCCTTTAAAGTAAAAAAATATTTTTTTAAGCAGCTGTTTTCTTTTAACTATTTGTAAGAGTAAATAAGGAGTAGATTTAGAGACTTGTTTTAAATGTGCTAAAGTATTTTTTATCTATTTATGCTTTTGTTTTGTTTTTTTTTTTTAACAATTTCTTTAGCTTTATTTAAGCAAAATACTGTTTAAAAGTCTTTTAAGTAAAAAGAAGTAGTGATATCGTATTTAATTTAATTAAAGATAATACATTTTGTAAATTAAACTTCAACAAGAAAGGAATTAGAACTGAACAAGTACTGAACTAGAACTGAACTAGAACTGAACTAGAACTGAACTAGAACTGAACTAGAACTGAACTAGAACTGAACTAGAACTGAACTAGAACTGAACTAGAACTGAACTAGAACTGAACTAGAACTGAACTAGAACTGAACTAGAACTGAACTAGAACTGAACTAGAACTGAACTAGAACTGAACTAGAACTGAACTAGAACTAGAACTGAACTAGAACTGAACTAGAACTTAACCTTTATTATTACTTAATAAAAGAACTTTTAATTTCTAACGCGTTTTAGCCTGGAGCTTGCTTGGCCTTTAAGGCTTTCTCGTTTTTAATTTCCATTGTACTCTTTTGGCTTTGTTAGTTCATGCTGCTATACTTTATTGTTTAACTTTTCTTCTGTTTATTTTAAATATGTTTTTTATCTTCGATACTTTATTTAATTTCTTTAACGTCTAAGTTTATTTTGTATTTCGATTTTTTTTTCAAGTTACCTTTTTATCGCAAAACCCTGAACTGTAAACACCTCCACTTTGACAGTTGGAATGATTAATGTTTATTTACAGTTGTTGGTGTTGCTGTTGTTAAAATGTAATTTAACTTTTTTGCTAAACAAAAGTCAAGTTAAATAAGACTGATGTAATTTTAGTGGGTATAACTATTTATATTGTTTTAACTACAAGAGAATAGTTGGAGTTTAAAATGGCAGGATTTAGAATTTCGCAGTATATGATAATCTAGAAAGTAGTGTTAGTGTGTGATCTAAGTATTTATTATTGAAAATATGCCAAACTCTAATGTTAATCTTAGACTATAAATGCTGAAGTTAAAAAATCACCATTGAGTTATACTTTCTGTAGAATAGTTTTGATTGTATTTAATTTCTGTTTTTTGGGTTATTTTTGTATTATTTTAATTATTATTTTTGTTTAATTTCAATTTGTTTGTTATCACAGTATATTTATCAACACCACTACACTGTTTCTTAACGCTAATTAAAATAAAAATAAAGCGCTTTGTTTACCCAGTGGAAATTGAAAGTCAAATTGCCTCGTGGGATATATCACTTGTTTCAGCACCTATTTTTATTTTAAAACTTTACCTGGAAACTTATTTCAATTGTCTCTAAGGATAATTACTCTTATACCTACAGAAGTGAATGAAAATAAATTTTTATATTTGTATATATTCTGTCTATCATAGCCATTGTGAATGCAGTCAAAATATGTCAGTGTTTTTATAATTTTATTTATTTTTAACAATCACATATTTGTTTTTTGTAGGAGTATTGGTTGTTCTATATGTATAATATAACCCAAAAGTTCGTAATAATACTATTGTCTTTTTGTTAGTTTTCTTGGAAACTCTTTGGTATCCAAATACTGTCAATGACCTTTATTATTGAAGTTTAATCTTTATACGATATCAATTACTAATTTTAATTGATATCATAACTAATAAATTTAGGTCCTTCTTTAAGGGTTTTCTGCTGGGCTTATATACATATAATTTGTGCGTGTATCTGTATGTGAATATAAGTGTGTAATAATTTACATCCTTTAAGCAAAGAAGTTATGTTTTGAATTTTAATGATTTTTTTGTGTATCTATATTCATTACCAAACAACACGAGAATTTGTTCGGCGCTGGTCTTTACTCACATACATATATGTATATTTATGAAAACGCGCTGTTTATACCCGGCAGATTGTAGAAAGTCTAACTATAGCTTCGTTACAAGAGCTAAAGCGACAGTTGATTTACACATATAACATAGAAACACATTATTGGCATTGGTGGCATTTTAAAAGAGGACATTTTTGAAGGCGTTTTAAAAGAGGACTTTTCAGAAGGAAGATTTACTTTTGGACCTGCTGGGTTGCGCAAAATTCAATACAAACACTTTAATGTATGTGTTAATAAAATACATTATATATTTACTCATACCTTATCGTAGGAAGGGTTACAATGTACATTCATAAATACAAATTATATTTTATCTTGTGCAAATATTCTCACATATATTTACACACAATTGTATAACGTGAAACACATATGGTAGGTACTTTATGTCATGGTGAAAGTCATTTTATGGTGAATATGTGAATAAAGAATGCAAGAAGGAGAAATTTGAAGGTAGAAGTTCTTGTAGAAAAGTGTGATATTAACTAGCTAACTAACTAACTAACTAACTAACTAACTAACTAACTAACTAACTAACTAACTAACTAACTAACTAACTAACTAACTAACTAACTAACTAACTAACTAACTAACTAACTAACCAACTAACTATCTCAAAAAATAACTGGTTACAAATGTGCTTCCCCTACTTTCCCGGTCTTTGACCTGGTTGAACACTTATTTTTTTGTATTTATTAGTCTTTTCGCTTACTTAGTGCTAAATGTCTTAGATAGTTGGACACATTCTCTAAATAATTTGCCACAAATGTCATTCAAAATAATTAGATAATGTTATTGATATCAACCACTCATTATCAGGTAATGTATTAAGTAACTATATTATCGAGATTACTCATTAGCAAAATTTTTGAGATTTTTTGCTGGGACGTCACCCAACAATTACTTTGTCAATGGTTTTTGAGTTTCAGCTTTCAGAAATTTAATTTATTTAACTTTATTTTTACTCACAAAGTATTTCTAATTGGTATACTTTAAGGTGGGTGTAGGAACAATACTTTTTGTATGTTACAAACATCAGCACACACGCCTAATACCCGCCTCACTATTAAGGTGTAGGGTATAATTAAGAAAATATTTAAATAACTGTATGATTTTTTCACTTACTAAACATAGAAATTTAAACATTTTTAACAATTTATAATTATTTTCTAATATTATATTTTAATTCAAGAGATTTTAAACAACTTTTTAAACAATCTCATTTATTTCTATCTCCCATTAAATTCAAACAAATTGTCATGTGAAAAAACAAACTTAATTGCTTAATAACGTATGAGTAATAAATAATTGTTGAATTAAATTTTCAATGAAAATATCACTCATACGCAACACTACCAGCATTTTCATGCTTTATTAAACATGCACATTTTTTTTCTTCAAAATAATTTAAAAACAATTTTATTATTTTAAATTTAATAACAATTTACGTGAATTGCAAAATAAGCAATGACGAAATTACTGATAAAAATATTGAATATTAATGTGGAAAAAATTAAATTAAAAAACAACTATATCTCTTTTTTCACATAAAATATTTTAAATTAAAAGTTAACTTATACCAAGTTACAGGTGGTTTAGTAGTTCGAAATATCACTATTTGTGTTGTTCCAATTTCCAACATTTAGTTTATAAATCATAGAAGCAAACTAATTATATTAAAAAAATATTTCCAACAAAATTAATTCAATTATAAATTTAGCATGTTTTATTGGTTCCTGTTAAAAAAAAATTAAAAAAGCAAATAAATTTCCAACTAAAATGCTCTTATAATTATAATTAAATAAATTAGTTTGCAAAAACATTTCTAATAATAAATCTATAATAAACCAATTATTTTGTTTTTTTTTTTTTGTTATGTTTTCGAATAAGGGAAATCCGGTTTATGTTAAAATAATATATAAATTGCAATGTTTTGATTTAATAAAAAATATTTATTATTGAAAAAAGCGTCAAAGGAACGAGATGATACACAAAACATTTGTATGGCAAAAACAAATAAAAACAAATATATAGTATAACTGTATACCACCCCAAAACTTGTTGCTATCATTTCCTTATTTACATATATGTGTGTCTATTTGTTTTAGAAGCTTTTTTTATACTTCCTTTTTTTTTGCACAAATGTGAGTTATAAATGGACAAAGTAAAAAATGCATATAAAGTAAAAGTCGTTCGTTATAGTAATTGAATATAATATATAACACGGTGGGCTCAATTATTGAAGACTTAGTCTAGTCATAGTCTAGTCATAGTCTAGTCATAGTCTAGTCATAGTCTAGTCATAGTCTAGTCATAGTCTAGTCATAGTCTAGTCATAGTCTAGTCATAGTCTA
>NC_060950.1:17012226-17014094 GCF_022045245.1 Lucilia cuprina
AGAACTGAACTAGAACTGAACTAGAACTGAACTAGAACTGAACTAGAACTGAACTAGAACTAAACTAGAACTGAACTGGAACTGAACTAGAACTGAACTAGAACTGAAATAATATTGAACTACAACTGAATTAGAACTGTAACCGATTAGCTTTAACAGCTCTTTTGGAAATGAACACGATATGAATTTGTTTCTAATTTTATGTTGTAAGTTCTAACAAAAATAAAAAATGAAAATATTTCAATGGCGTCTTAATGTTTGTAACCCTAACGCCTCTAATATTCAACACAGGACCCCTGCCGATCAATGATTGTACTACTTGAATATACACACATAGTTTAGCTAACAAAATATAATTGTATTGATTTCGAATGTATTTAGTTCTGCAGTCTAACTGGTGGGTGGTTCACCTACACCACGTATCAATGATGTCATCGTTAATCTCATTTCTTTATTAGCTTTATGATTTCTTTTCATAATAATATGAGGACAATGTTGCTAAAAAAGTTAATTATCTCTAAACTTATAATAAATAAATGTGTAAAATTTAGAATTAAATTTAGACCGAAGTAGAAACAGACAAAAAGAAAAGGAATTTCTGTGGTAAGGGGATATCTTAAAGCAAAATCTAAAGACCCACAATTGTAAGTTTTTCTGTATCTTACATCTGCTAAAGTAAAAACAACAATTATTGCGGTTATTATTCTTGCTATTAGAGTTTGTACTAACAGTGTAAATGTTGTGACAACTATCATTATAATCATCATTATCACAACATCCTTTAGACATAACATTGTTGGAATCGCTGACATTATCGTTGTGTTTATTGAACTTAATAAAGTTATTATTATGATGATAAAAAATGTAGATTTTGCTGTACTTAGTAACTAAATACGAAAAAAAGTAAGCAACTGAGTGTATACAAAAAAAATTAAAATTGGTGACGCAATTACTGTCTCCATGTCAGACATTGTATATGATTATAAATATCAATAATCCTTTTAACAAGTATTAACATGACTTGTTGCTCTTAATAGCACAATGGCTTGTTAAAGTAGAAAATATCAACATTTTAGGTGTTAATGACATTTAATAATCTTAGTAAATAGTAAAACTACTAAAGTTTGCTTTTCACTTTATGTAAAAACTTTCATAATAATATAGAAAATCTTTGATACATTTATTTTCGAATCGACCACCTACTGTTTACAATTTTCTGTCATATTATTTTACAATATTGTTTCCGAGTGGGAGTTTGATTACTTTTCATTTTTGTATTACATGCAGTTGCTAACTTTGTGAACTTTTCAATGCATTTAGTAAAAGTACTAGTTTTAACTTAACAGAAGATTTCACCCCCTCCTAAGCAAACCATAAACAACATACAAACATATTTTGACAACAACTCTTTGTTTTCTACCACAACATTCACTTAACCCTCTCACTCCGCACAAAATGTATTTGCTAGTGAGTGTAGAGATGTACTTACCAGAAGTGTGTATGTATAGTCCATAGTCTAGTCCATAGTCTAGTCCATAGTCTACTCCATAGTCTAGTCCATAGTCTAGTCCATAGTCTAGTACATAGTCTAGTCCATAGTCTAGTCCATAGTCTAGTCCATAGTCTAGTCCATAGTCTAGTCCATAGTCTAGTCCATAGTCTAGTCCATAGTCTAGTTCATAGTCTAGTCCATAGTCTAGTCCATAGTCTAGTCCATAGTCTAGTCATAGTCTAGTCATAGTCTAGTCATAGTCTAGTCGTAGTCTAGTCATAGTCTAGTCATAGTATAGTCATAGTCTAGTCATAGTCTAGTCATAGTCTAGTCATAGTCTAGTCATAGTCTAGTCATAGTCTAGTCATAGTCTAGT
>NC_060950.1:17014194-17020909 GCF_022045245.1 Lucilia cuprina
TTCTAGTTCAGTTCTAGTTCAGTTCTAGTTCAGTTCTAGTTCAGTTCTAGTTCAGTTCTAGTTCAGTTCTAGTTCAGATCTAGTTCAGATCTAGTTCAGTTCTAGTTCTTTTCTTCTTCAGTTCTGACATATGTATGTATATCAGATTTTTGAAGATTTAATTGTTTTAATATTAAATAAAATAATTATTTGTTTTTTCTTTACAGGAAAACAATAAACTTACGATAGCTTTACAAATAAATGGCAGGGAACCTAACGTGGAACAAAGCGTAGAAAATGATACAATACAAACTGGCAGCCAGGAAGATAATAAGTGTGAAACAATTAAATTAAAGGCAAAAATTAATGGGATTAATGATGATAAGATAATTAAAGAATTACCATTGCAGAATAAAATCTATGAAAATAGTTTAGAAAGTGAAATGAAAAACCTGGATATTGTTGAGGAATTATTAAACAAGAACAGCTCTACTATTGCCAGTCATGAGGTCGAGATATCGCCAAACATGGAAAATGGTAATTTAGAATGCTCTTCTAGTAACTGCGTGTGTTTCTGTAGTGGTGAGGGCGGTGCTCACCACGTGTTATCGATTGTGGAAAATGGTTTCTTTAGTAATCATAATAAAGAATCTGATGACGATGGCGAGAGAGATGGAGAGGATGATGATGGTGATGGTGACGATACAGCTGATGATATGGATGAAAGTGACCTGCCAAATTATTCTCGCAGCTGTGTGTATGAGGAACGTATAATAGATTTTGAAAATTTTCGCATAATCGAACAAGTTATCGATAACAATTGTGAGGGTAAACATACTGCCGCTAATAATGTCAAGTGCAGAAATGCTAAGGAGTGTAAACGTAATCAAAACGAACAACTAGCAAATGTAACTGAAACTGAATCAAAGCAAGTGGGAGAGGAAGCCAATGACCATCTAGAATTACCTAGTAGCTCTCAAAATATACAGGCCTCGACACCTATCTATGTTAATCCTGCATTGAATTTCTCCTGCTCTGAACTGGTGGCCTTTATTGGCGAAAGCTATCAAGTCATTGATAATGCTCAGGCATTTTATAATAATGATAAAACGAGCAAATCTAAGAAGTCTACACAATTTAAAACAAAATCTGAATCCTGTTCGGTAGGTAATTCACCCTTTAAGCGTAGTAAACGTTCGGGTTTTGGTTCGGGAAGTGCTTCGACCTCCAATCGTAGTGTGGATGATAATAACAATACGGCGCGTGTTACGGGTATAACTGCAGCGGAACGTTTAATGCAAAGTTTAAATTGTGATGTGTCACGGGAATTGACTCAAACGAAACGTGTCGAAAAACGGGAAACGAAAGCGAAAAGTAAACCAACGGTTAGTGTTAAAACACCCACGCCTACCAAGACTCTTTTAAAGGCTTTAAAGTCTAAGTTGACACCTTTGGCGCCGCCATTTCAGCCAGCAGCCATTAAAAGTAAAGAGACTAAGCCTGCAAGCGGAGCTTCCAGCTCATCTACTTTGGTAAATTATGAGCAAACAACCATCTACTATCAGCAGAATCACCAACAGCAGCAACAACAACAAATTTTGGCTAACAACATGCTGCACTCTTTGTGCTTAAATACAGCAAATCAACAGCATATACTGCAACAGCAACATGTGTCACCCTCACAACAACAACAATTGTTTCTAGCTCAACAGCATCATCATTTGCAACCACAGCATCAACATATTTTACAGACCCTTAATCCTACTCATCCACAACATCACCATCAACAAAACTGTGCTCAAAATATTTTGGCAATGTCTGCTGCCTCTTTAGCAGGTCAGGGTATGCCCCACATACACCTGCCAGCTGCTGCCACTGCTTCAACAACAAATAATAATGGCAATTTATCATCTACGGCAACAGCTGCTGCTGTTATTAATGTGGCCGCAACAAATCCGGCCTCTCACCATCATCAGCATCTTCTACCGATACATTTAATATCGGCTGTTGGTAGTACTGGAGGTAGTGGTGGTGGTGTGAACACATGGCCTTTGCTAGAACCCAATAATTCAGCCAGTAACAATGCTACAGCCACAGTTACAACAACACCCATTTATATGGATTTTAATGGTGAATTACGTTCAATATGTCCAGCTCATGGACCACCACCAACAGCTGTTACAATTACAACACCCCTGTCGCCAATAACAAATCAAGCATCAACTGCATCAACATCTAACCCCAACAACATAATGCAGCAACAAAATACTGTTTGTTTAAATCCTTCACAATATCCTTTAACTGTAACAGCTCAATATCATGCTGTAACACAACAACACCAACAAAATCAGGCACAACTTCATCACCATCTACAGCAACAACATCATCACCATTCGCATCATCTAACTCAACAACAGCAACAACTACATAAGTCATCGTTGGCAAATTCACAAAATTCTCCATTACGCATAAAATCAACTACTTCAACTCAGGCCTCAAACTCTTCATCATCGTCCTCATCTACATCGGCAGCAGCAACAACATCTTCATCAACGGCTGCTATAGCAACTACTTCTGCAGCTCCTCGTGTTGTTTTGCAATTGGATGCTGGCGTTTCATTGCCTCTACAGATTGCTGGCAAACGGAAGATATTTCGGGGTGAGTGTACTTTTTATCACGAATCATATTTTTTTTATTTCTGTTCAATAGTCATATTTTGATTAGAGTGGCAGTCACTTTAAGAAGTTTTGAATATCTTGAAATATACCTAAATCGAGAGCAATGTCTTATAGACAACAATATGGTTTTAGTCTAAAATAAATATAGTAGTATAGTTTACAGGACTATAGTATTGTCTATGATAGTCTAAACTAGCCTTAACTATAGTATATATCTTGGACTATAAGTAGTATAGACTATATTCCAGCCAATAGTTTGAACTATAGTATAGCCTATAGTATGACCTATAGTCTGGACTATAGTCTGAACTATAGTATGGACTAAAGCCTAGACTTTAGAATAGACTATAGACTATAGTCTGTACATTAGGATAAAATATATTTTGGACTGTAGGTTAGACTATAATCTGGACTTTGGCATAGACTACAGTCTGGACTATAGTATTAACTACAGTCTGGACTAAAGTATGGTCTGGACAATATTATACACTATATTCTTGACTATAGACTGGTCTATAGTATGGACTATTGTATGGACTATAATATAGGCTAAAATCTGGACTATAGTATACACTATTGTCTGGACTATAGTATAGACTATTGTCTGGACTATAGTATAGACTATTGTCTGGACTATAGTATAGACTATTGTCTGGACTATAGTATAGACTATAGTCTGGACTATAGTATAGACTATAGTCGGGACTATAGTATAGACTATAGTTTAGACTATAGCATAAACTATAGTCTGGACTATAGTATAGACTTTAGTTTGGACTATAGTATAGACTATAGTTTGGACTATAGTATAGACTATCTGGACTATAACCTAGATCATTTTTAAGTCATGATCTAATCTAATTTCTTTTAAGAGACTTTGATAGTTGAAGCAAAGTCCTTTTATACTGTTCTTATGCATTTCTTATATTCGCATTTACTCTATATGCAGAGTAAAGGATTAATCAATTCGTTTCATGTTTATAACGAATTGTGACAAGACCGTTTCATCAGCTTTATTATTACAGCTTTTGTTAAACAAATAGAAAAATGTAACATATTCAATACGATTTGTGTGCAATTCTCTTTCTAGTTATTGTAACACAGCTTGTAGCGCTTTAACACATTCGTTCCTATGCCAGTGAGGAGAATTGTATAAAGGGGTGGCCTTTCAATAGGCCTAAACTTGTTGGTCGAAATATGTAGATTTAGCTGATTATTTTCATACGTGATTCGTACAAAAATTGAGAATAAGATTAAAAAGGCCCAAAGATGCTTTTTTTAACAATTCCTGATACTTATTGTAATTGTAAATGTGTGTGTTAGTGCGTTTGTGTTATGTAGATTACGTCGTCCATGCATATGCCGCCATCTTGACCACATCCTGCTGCGTATGCAGATGTTGGTTTTTATTTATATTTTCTTTTACTATATTTGTCTTTATAAGGATTCTTTTCATCTCACAGTAATATTTAGTAATGCTTTTTTGTTGTGTTGTTACTCTTGTTTTACATTCTGTTTTAGATTTTTTATTTGCGGTTGATTTCTAGTTAGATTTTATGGCAATTGTTTGGTTTAGGTTGTATTGTAATACAGCAATAGCAGCAGCAAATCATTCATAATAAATAGATATTTTGTAGACATGTATATTAGTGTAGTTCATTTTGATAATAGAAGTTCGTCAAATTTTCTTCAACATTTTTTTTTAAATTTTAAGGTTGTAGCTTTATAAGATTTTTTATTAGTTTATATGGGAGTTATCACGCCCCTAAAATCCAGCCAGTTTATATGAATGTTAAAGGTAGTTTTGCTAAATAATAAGATTATAACTACAACAGTTTCCCAGATAGATAGATAGATAGATAGATAGATAGATAGATAGATAGATAGATAGATAGATAGATAGATAGATAGATAGATAGATAGATAGATAGATAGATAGATAGATAGATAGATAGATAGATAGATAGATAGGTAGATAAATAGATAGATAGATAGATAGATAGATGGATGGATAGATAGATAGATAGATAGATAGATAGATAGATAGATAGATAGATAGATAGATAGATAGATAGTTAGTAAGTTAGTAAGTTAGTAAGTTAGTAAGTTAGTAAGTTAGTTAGTTAGTTAGTTAGTTAGTTAGTTAGTAAGTTAGTTAGTTAGTTATTTAGTTAGTTCAAAACATTAATGAAAACCATTGCCTTTCTCTAATGGCCGCATGTACTTTTTGTTTGAAAAAGACACCCTTATACATTTGAACGTTGAAATGTTTCCCAATAAATGCATTTTTGGTGCCTTGAAGTCCATGTATAAGTTTTTCTATGTAGATTTTTGATTTCAATACTTTTTAACTTCTCTCTCTCTCTCTCTGTCACTGTTATTGCAGATGTCATAAAGTGTAAGTATTTAACCAAAATAGATGACGAAATATTAGTTAATAATGAGTTAGATAAAATACATGGGGTTGGATATTATGTGTAACATTGATATTTTGTAACTACAAAAGATAAATATTGATTTTATAAAATTAAGACATCTTTAGCATCAAAATTGAGGATTTTTCAAAATTTTGTTTGTGATCGAAGGATACGTTTAAAATATATTAAATTTAATTCTCATCTTCTTGAAAATAAACGAAACAATTATCACACTTAAAAAAATTAAACTAAAAGTAATAAAAAACAACATATTGGCACAAAAACTTTTTCCAAATAATTTTTGGCCCCAAACAAACGCTCAGTTCGGCTCAGTTGTAACATTTAATAATGATTTACACGCACGTATTTATTACTTCAAGTCACTCTACTATGTATGTCTCTTTTTTTTTAATTTTACTAGAAATTATTATTATTCTCTATATATATTTGTTTCATAGTTAGTTAGTTGTTGTAGTTGTTGAAATATGCAGTAATAATAATTTATATATTTTTTCGGTTAGTAACTGTGGTTCTGCGTAAATTTACTCAACAACTATTACTCGTTAAAATTTATGTTTTACAAAGTTGTTACAACCATAAAATTTCTTATAGAAATTTCATTTTATTATTATTTTTGTTTATTTGTTTTTTTTCTTTTATTATTTTATAGTTGTTAGTTGAATTATATATGTGTGTGTATGTACGTTTATGTATGTATGTATGTGTGCGTGTAGTTTGCTAAAACTCTATTTGGAATTGAATCAAAAACTTATAATATTTCATGAAATTAAGTTAGTTTGAGGCAAGTTATCATCAGACATTTGCTAAAGTTACAACAAGTATTGTATTTTACTTACATGTAAATTGGTTTCATACATACTATTTACACTTTACATTTATGTTGTAATATACGAAGGCTGTACATTAATTTGTTTGAATATTTTTGACAAAATCCTGAAAGTTGTCTCGACAGGACTATTGACTATAATCTAGTTTGACCTATAGACTATATTCTGGACTATTGTCTATATTTAGCACTATAGACTACAGTCTATACTAAAGACTATCCTCTGGACTAGTGTGAACAATAGATTTAAGTCTTGACTATAGAATATAGACTTGGCTATAGATTATAGTCTTAACTATAGACTATAGTCTTGACTATAGACTATAGTCTTGACTATAGACTATAGTCTTGACTATAGACTATAGTCTTGACTACAGACTATAATCTAGACTGTAGACTATAGTCTAGACTGTAGGCTATAGTCTAGACTGTAGACTATAATCTAGACTGTAGACTATAGACTATTGTCTTGACTATAGGATTATAGTCTATAGTCAAGACTATAGTCTGATCTATAGACTATATTCTGGACTATTGTCTATATTTAGCACTATAGACTACTGTCTAGACTATAGTCTTAATATAGACTATAGTCTTGACTATAGACTATAGTCTTGACTATAGACTATAGTCTTGACTATAGACTATAGCCTTGACTATAGACTAAAGTCTTGACTATAGACTAAAGTCTTGACTATAGACTATAGTCTTGACTATAGACTATAGTCTTGACTATAGACTATAGTCTTGACTATAGACTATAGTCTTGACTATAGACTATAGTCTTGACTATA
>NC_060950.1:17021009-17024174 GCF_022045245.1 Lucilia cuprina
TATAGTCTGGACTATAGACTAATCTATAGTCTGGACTATAGACTAATCTATAGTCTGGACTATAGACTAATCTATAGTCTGGACTATAGACTAATCTAAAGTCTGGACAATAGACTAATCTATAATCTGGACTATAGACTAATCTATAGGCTGGACTATAGACTAATCTATAGTCTGGACTATAGACTAATCTATAGTCTGGACTATAGACTAATCTATAGTCTGGACTATAGACTAATCTATGTATAGTCTGGACTAAGGTATAATCTGGACTACAGACTAATCTATAGTCTGCTTTATTAACAAAAAGTATAACTTCATGATTTATACTATAAACTAGTTAATAGAGCAAACTCTTGTCTAAATCCTTAAATTTCTAATTTTGTATTAAAACTAAATATAAAAAAATCTTTAAATTTCATGTAATAACTTTTAATTTAAAACTTTTCTCTTTACAACATCAAGTTGTTACAAAAGTTGTTCATTATAATTTGATAATTTTCAGTAAACTACAGAAGAGACTGTTTAATATTAAAAGATTTTATAACAAAAATATTTATAAAATAAAAACGTTTTATAAACATAAATTAAATCTTAAATAGAAATAATGAACAAAAAATATAAACAACAGTAACAAAATAAACAAAAATTTTTGAAGGAAGTAAAAAATTTAGAAACAACTTCCGTAATGTAAATAAAGCTGATATAAAATACAGACATAACAGGAAAATTATTAATGAAACCATTTTCATCACTAAACTTCTTTCTGAGAGCTTTTTTTCTGCTCAACAAAAGAACGTTATAATGGAGGTAATAAGAATGCTAAAAGTGAAGGCCTTACAAAAAAAACATGGTCGACTGTAAAGGTAGCAAATATGGTCAGATAAACCTAATGAACGTTGTAGTCATAAATAAATAAAGAAATATAACAGAAAACATTTTGACTAAAATGTTTTAGAAAAAAGAAAAATACTTAAAAATAAATAATTAAATATAAAGACACCAAAAAAGTAAATATTTTTTATTTATAAAAACAGAGACATTATGAAAATACAACAGCAGAAAGGTGATTTTATTTGGAAAAGCAAAAATGAGAAGAAAAATATGAAGACGACTCTATATAACTTCTTTCTAAAAGGTCCTTTGCTAACTTTTGCTCAATGAAACTGTCGTTGAAGTTGTTCATGGAAATAGTTAACAAAAAAATATATTAAAAATATATTAATAAAGAAAAAACAACAATAATGTTAAATTTTCAAAAACAAAAAAAAAAAAAATTGGGTTAAAGTAAATATAAATTAATTTTACAATTTTGTTACTTGTTAGTACAAAGAAGTAATACCTAATGTATTTTAATTAACTTTGACAAGGTTTCTTACTTAATTTTTGTTTACTTTTATTAAAAGTGCAATAAATGATTTAAACTTAATATTTACAAAAAATAATTATTTTAATCGGAAAAATATCTAGCGGTTATACGATAACCAGAAATTGATAGTGTGGGCAAAAAACATTAACCTTATATTGTCTAAAATTGTATCTAATACCAGCTTAATAATTTGAAATATTTAATTTTTTTCTTAGACTTTTTTTAGTTTTAAAACTTTATAATACGAGATTCAGATTTAGCTAAAAGAATAGCTGACAACTTTTGCTTTCTACGTAAACAAACAAAACATAGGACAACAAAATATTTTTGTCTTAGTTACTTAGTTAATTTGAAAGGAGGTTGTATATACATCAAATCTGAAGGAATACACTAAGGTCTCCATCAGGTGGGAACCGAACCTATCATCTCCTGTCTAACAGGCTAGAACACTTACCACTAACCTACTGGAGGCCAGGCAGTTGATTAATACTGTGCAACATTGGCATTATAAAAGAAAGATTCTAACTTATGCTTTAATAATTTCATGGACTTAAAGTGTTACATGAAATTGTTGCAGGGCTCTAGAAACCATTGAAACATACGCATTGAAACTAAGAGGTAAGGTGAACGGCTCATAACTTTGGATGAAGTGGTAAAAAGCGGTTATAGGACACGTCATCAATGTATAGTTAGTAACTAATTAGAAGGTTAAAATTGTATTGGATTGTAAGAAAGCTATAACCGAAAATTTTCCCAGAAGTACGGTATACATTATATCAAGGTATCAAGATTCTCAGGAGTAGGAGGCAACAAAAGTGCAAATTTAATAGGTTGATAGGGAAGGGATCTGTAGGAGGCAATACGATGGGAAAGTCTCCTATGACAAGCATGTATTATAATTATCACTTCTTCAAGTCAATTTCAGTAATTCCATGGTATAAATACTACTTCTTTTTCGCTTCTTTGGAAGCTTTTTTCGCTGGGATGTTTTATGTAGGGTAGAAGGGGGATCATTCGCCATAGGGGCACATCTGTCAATGCGAATAACTTGAAAACCGAGTAATCGATTTTATCGCATTATTAATTTTTTTTTTCGTTTATCGATTATCTATCATCCCTGAAAATTTGAAACATTAACTTTACATATGATGGGAGGCAGACATGATTAATTGTTTTTCAAAGGACTGTGAAAATATTTCACTGTGTGAACTTTTTGTGCTAACTTTTTTAGTTTTTGTGATAGAAAAAATATATTGGTCAGTATTAGAATGTCAATAAGAGTGAATAATAAGACATAATAAAATTTTCGATTTACTAATGACAAATCTACCCCATCCCCTTGGCGCATTTACCCCATGGATGTGGCGGTATCGCCGTTTTTGGTCAGTGTGGAAAAGTTAAAAAAATATGTACATGAGGATGACTTAAGAAATATTGAAAGGAATAAAACTAAAGCCAACATATCTAAGTATCCGAACCAAGAAAAAAATTAAGAATATATATTGTGGTTTTAATTTGAGGCCGCCTCAAAAAAAGTGGCATATGGTCCCCCTTCTACCCTAAGTTAGTTAGTTATTTAGTGAATTAATTATTTAGTTAGTCAGTCAGTTATTTAGTTAGTTGGTTAGTTAGTAAGTTAGTTAGTTAGTTAGTTAGTTAGTTAGTTAGTTAGTTAGTAAGTTAGTTTCTTAGTTAGTTAGTTAGTTAGTTAGTTAGTTAGTTAGTTAGTTAGTTAGTTAGTTAGTTAGTTAGTTAGTTAGTAAGTTAGTTAGTTAGTTAGTTAGTTAGTTAGTTAG
>NC_060950.1:17024274-17027663 GCF_022045245.1 Lucilia cuprina
CTAGTCTATAGTCTAGTCTATAGTCTAGTCTATAGTCTAGTCTATAGTCTAGTCTATAGTCTAGTCTATAGTCTAGTCTATAGTCTAGTCTATAGTCCAGTTTATAGTTTAGAATTCCGCTAGAAATACAGTCACGACTTTTGCGTAAAGTCAAAAATATCAACTTTGCTTAAATAAATCTATTTTTGTCCATTTTTGCCTACATATTAGAAGATATGTTCTAAAATTTTCTTAATTCTTAACTAACCAAGCAAAAACTTGGCAATGATTTTCATTGGTATTTACAAGATATTCTTCAGTAACATGTAAAGATCTTCTTAGTCGTTTTTATACCCTTCACCACTTTAGTCGGGTATATTGGGTTTGTGCTGATGTTTGTAACACACAAAAATATTCGTATTACACCAACCTTAAAGTATACCAATTAGAATCGTTTTCAGAGTCGGTTAAGCTATGTCCGTCCGTCGGCCTTTGGGCTCATAATTAAGTTAAATGTTTCATTATGTCAACAAAAGTCGGCAAAACTTACTGTTATAGAACTGACATTGCCGATTTTTGATCGGGCTTCATTTGACCCTATCCCTCAATCTCAAATGCATGCTGGGTATAAATATTGACAAAAATGTTTAAACTTGCTTTTGTGTTTCCCGTATAAGTTCGCATGTGATTTCGTCTATGTGTATGTACAATTTTCATTTTTAACAATATGTCCCTGTTTAAGAAAATAAGGGACATTCACATTGGTTTTTGTCCCCAAAAGAAAAGTGACTAAAGATAAATGTGAACAATTTTTATGCCATACAAAAATGTGTAGACACTTAGAAATATATCAGTTGCATGGACTAACATATACCCAACAAACAAAAAATAACAAATTGGAGTAATAGTATAAACTTGCATTTGATACTAAACAGAAGGATTTGTTAACTTCTGGAGTGCACATTGAAAACCTAATTGTCTATCTTCGAATATCATAAACTTGACTTTAGGTGATTAAGTAAGCCCACTTAGAAAATTGTTTGTTGGGTGCACACTCATACTTATCCCGAATATTCATGAACATTTAAACAACTAAACATTTTACATACACAGTGATGTTAACAAAGTGACAAATTGTGTACTAGGATATGTAAGCAGTGAGCCCTAAAATTGAGATACTAAAGTATAGTCTAAATTATAGGCTAGACTATAGACTAGATTATAGTCTAGACAATGTAATATAATCTACTACATAGTCCATATACTGGATTCTGTTCTAGAAGATAGACAGGATAGTATTATAGAATTAAACTTAATCAAGACTATAGAATCCAGTAAAGTCTTTATCATAGAGGTGACTAGTCTAGTCTACTGCCTGGATTTAAGACTACAATCTCCCAATCTCTTTAGACACTTGAACTATATAGTCTAGAAGGTTAACTATACTAGTGTCTTATAATATATACCGGACTATAGTATATACTACAGACTATTGAGCGGACTATAGTATATACTCCAGACTAGTCTATATTCTAAACTATAGTCCTGCTCATAGTCCTGACTATAGTTCAGTCTGTTGTTTAGACTAGTTTATAATCTATACTATAGCCAACTTTAAAGTCCATTATAGCCTATATTCTAGATTGAGTCCTGTCTACAGTTAAGACTATAGTCAACTTTATAGCCTTTTTAAAAGGTTATATTCCGCACTGTGGTTTCATTATATGATCTATATTCATGCCTATATTCTAGATTGAGCTCTGTCTACAGTTTAGACTATAGTCAACTTTATAGTCTTTTTAAAAGGTTATAAAGTGGACGAATCTAGTCGATAGTCTATATATAATTTCTATATAGCTTTTGTCACACACTGTATATATTTAACTTTATTTTTCCAGCAAGTCATACAAACAGTGTTAGATATCTGCATGAACATACATGCACACATACATATGTATGTGTAAAATTGTAGACATGGGTCATTTGTTGTTAGGAATCGTAAGCAGAGTAGCCGTAACATTATCATAGATGTCACAATCAGAGAACAACTAATATAAGGATGACTACTACAATAATACTACAGTTACAACTACAACGAATTTAACTTTAGCCTAAATGCATTCATACATACAAACATATGTATAAGAAAACATGTGTACATAGATACAAATACTAGAACACATATGTATGTAGATACCAAACACAGAAATGGGAATAACAAACAATTGCCTTAATATGATTCATTCAATAGATATTGTACATGGTAAACAGCATGATGTTGCAGCAACAGTGCTAAGAAAATACACAAATTTTCGTTTAACTACAACTTCCTTTTTGTTCAACAAGAAGTTTCAAATGCTTTCTTTTTTTGTTTTTTTTTTTTTTTTTTTTTTTTGCTTAGTTTTGAGAGGCCAGGCACCACTTTTTCTTGGCAACAACTTCGAGATTAACTTAAATAAAAAATTGGATAAAGAAAAACCTCTAAAAAAAGAAGATAGAAATAATAGATCTTAAGAATAAAATAAAATTTCAATTTAACCATAAAACGATTTTTATTGTCATGTTGCTGCAACCACATTAACAACATTTTGACCAAATACAAAAAAAAAAAAAAAAAAACCATTGAACATTAAGTTTGGCATCGATATAACTGCTTTAGATAAAAAAACATTAGAGCTTTTACATGTTTTGTGTAGTTTTCAAAGTCAGCGATCTTGATGTTGATTTAGATAAATGTCTCTAAAATAAATTGATTGATTTTGTTTTATGTTTTTTCTGTTAGAGTTTTTTTATAATGCTCTTCTTATCATTGCTACTGCTAGCAACCAATTTGCAACAATTTGTGTGTAAAATAAAAAATAAATGTCTAGTTAGTAGAGAAAACACTTAAGGGTAGTTGTTAGATTTTAATGGAAAATAATGTCATTTGTGTTGGGTTGAAGAACTTTTCTCTTTCAGCCTATAAGCGAAATCTAAACTATAGACTAATGTAGAGTCTGTACTAAAAACTAATTTGTAGACAAGACTAATATACATGTTGGACTATAGACAATTCTATATCTATAGTCAATACTATAGACTAACCTATAGTCAATGCTATAGTCTAATCTATAGTCAATACTATAGACTAATCTACAGTCTGGACTATAGACTAATCTATAGTCTGGACTATAGATTAATCTGTAGTCTGGACTATAGACTAATCTGTAGTCTGGACTATAGACTAATCTATAGTCTGGACTATAGACTAATCCATAGTCTGGACTATAGACTAATCCATTGTCTGGACTATAGACTAATCCATAGTCTGGACTATAGACTAATCTATAGTCTGGACTATAGACTAATCTATAGTCTGGACTATAGACTAATCTATAGTCTGGACTATAGACTAATCTATAGTCTGGACT
>NC_060950.1:17027763-17030263 GCF_022045245.1 Lucilia cuprina
TAGTTAGTTAGTTAGTAAGTTAGTTAGTTAGTTAGTTAGTTAGTTAGTTAGTTAGTTAGTTAGTTAGTTAGTTAGTTAGTTAGTTAGTTAGTTAGTTGGTTAGTTAGTCAGCCAGTTATTTAGTTAGTTAGTTAGTTAGTTAGTTAGTTAGTTAGTTAGTTAGTTAGTTAGTTAGTTAGTTAGTTAGTTAGTTAATTAGTTAGTTAGTTAATTAGTTATTTAGTTTGCTTGCTTGTTCGTAAGATTCGACTTTGTTATCCTGTGTACTTTGCAACTTTTATTGAACAATTCTTTTTTATTCTTCAACATATTTTTTCCAAAACTTTCATTGCTGTGATTTGATTATAAGTTTCTTTTTATTTATAATATTCTTGTCACTTTTTCTTTTTTATCACCTGTTTAAAAAATGACCCATTTTTGAAATATGTTTTAGGTTATTTTTGTGATTTATTTTTCTCTTGCTAAAAAAGAACTACGTTTTCACAATCAAACAATTTTTTGTCTGACAGTCAGTCAAAAGTTCAAGATTTCGTTGATATTTTTCTTTTTTTTACATTTTCTTTGGAATTCTATTATATTTTCCTTTTACTTTTAGTTGATATTAAATATTTGTGACTTGCTAATCTTTCAACAGGAAGAAAACGTAAAAGTTTTCTTACAAATTCTGTCTGTTGTTTGGGTAGAGTATGTCAAAATTTTATAGAATTTTATTTCGTGAATATTTTTCTTTTCAAATTAAAGTTTTAAGAAAAATATGTAGTAAGTAGTTAGTAAAAGTAGCTAAAGAAAACTTTCATCTTGTCATAGTTTGGAACTTGTTTCTGTTTTTGTTTTTCAATTTTTTTTTGTCATCACTTTAAATGAGTGAATGCTGTGTCATTTGTTGTAAATTTGTTAAATGGTCGTCAACATATAGGAAGAATAGTAAAATTTTTTAAATTATTTAATTAATTATTGTTTTAACTTTTTAGAAAATTATCATTATTTACAAGGGGTAAAACCTACTTTCACTTAGAGTAAACTATGAGGATGTAGACTAAATATTGCCTTGATTATAGACTGCACTATGAACTAGAATATAGACTTGACTATGATATAAGACAGTACATATAAGTATTACTTAGTAACTCATTTTATAATGATTTGTTTACAAAATCTGGAAGTATGAGCAATTTTTATTATAACATAATTAATATCTCACATACGCCTCGAGCAAAAGGTTTTTTACTATATAGTATTTTGTTATGTTTTTATTCATACATTTTATTTCTTATATTTTTATAAAAAAAAACAACTTGCAACATTTCTATTTAAATTGCTGGAAAAATGATTTCAAAACAGCAACGCAAACAGAAAAGTGGAAACTTGAAAGTGCAATTTTTATATTCATTTTTACGCAACTTATTTTTCACACATATTTCTTTGATTTTCCGCTTTTATTATCTAGTTTTTCTCAACTACTAGAAAGTAAATAGAAAAATAAAACTCAAATCATACACACATACATATGTTGCTGCTTAGTTACCGACAATTACCAGCAACACTACTTTTATCTAAAAGTTGCATTGTTTTCAATTTGGATTTGTGAAACTAAAAATAATATCACAAGAAATATTTCTAACAATTCGTGGAATATTTAAGTTATAAGGATAATATTTTTCTTTTAGTTTTGTAATATTTTTCACTTTAGTTTCGTTGCTAGTGTGAATGTTATGAATAACAATACCCTGAGAAAAAAATTACAAAAAAAATATTTCAATTTAATTCACTATTGTTAAAACATAAAATACAATCAATTTTTGCCACATGTTTTCAAAGAATAACTTCTCACGAATTAAGCAATCCGTTCTCTTTATATCAATGCATTTCGAAGCATTAAATATTTGTTTAAATTAATAAAAATATTTATATATGAACACAATTTCGAAAAAGAAAAAGATTTTCTTAATTATATATAACATTTGCTTAGTTATGTCTAAATGCAATTTCAATTGTCAGTGTTTGTCTGCAATTTCAATTACACATTGACACTGATTAATGTTTTACAATTTGCCATAAAAAGGATGTTCATATTAAACACCCAAAAAATTTGTTTATTTTCAAATCAACCACCAAATATTTCCACAAAATAAAATCCTTGACATTTTGGATATTGAGTGACCATTAATGATAGATTTAATGTAATTTAGTATCGTCTAAAAATAGGAGCTGTTAGTAGCAGTGGTATTGTGGCATGTTTATTTAATGAGTTAACTATTGTGAGAATATGATTTTTTCATTAATAAAAAAGATTTGATTCGATAGATTAAACTAATAGATTTTTAAGGACTTAGAACAGACTATACGTACACTCTAGCTTAAAGTAGGTAGACCAAATACTATGCTATACACTAGACAATAGATCATTCTATAGACTATACAACAAATTCTACTTATAGATAAGAATATAGACTAGACTATAGACTAGACTATAGACTAGAATATAGACTAAACTATAGAA
>NC_060950.1:17035263-17043376 GCF_022045245.1 Lucilia cuprina
AAAATATGATTTTAACAAATAACTAACAACTTACAAATTGTTTATTGTGTTATATCAACCACTTTATAAAAACAGCAACAAAACTCATTGAGTTTAACACCTGACAAACACACTCTCTTTCTCGCACAACATGAATTTCAAACATACATACATAAGTATAGCTTTATGTATAGACATGAAGTGTTTGGATGTATCCAGACATGGACAAAAAATCACAAACACTACAATTGTTTCATATTGTTGTTGTTGTCATTTAACCAATAAACCAATATTATTTGCTTAATTCTACATATATTTTCATTCATATAACCACTTACATACAAACGCACAAATCATAAATACTATTGTATTTATCCTGGTAAATTTATATTTACTTTAAGTAGAATTGTATAAAATTTACCCTTACCTGTATACTACATTGTATTCTCTGCTATAGCATACATTGTGGCGTTTAAAAGTGCTCATAATCTGTCAATTTTCATTATCGTATGTGTGGTATTTAAATGACATTTATGACAGTTAATGTGAATGTTTTTTTTTCGTTCATATTTATGCAAACATGTAACTCTAAAATGAAGAGTTTATTATATAACGACAGTGGGTCTTTATTGTTTTTCAAATGGTAGTATTTTATTTTAATATGGAACCAAACCAGATGAAAATAAAAGTACTAATTATTAATTTCATGAGTATTTATAAAGGACATCTTTTTGATACCATTTCCTTTTGTAGTCTGTTATGATAATGAACATTTTTTTAAACATAATAAAACAAATCTCATTAAAATATATTTCCTGTTTTATTCTTTATTTTTGCTTTATAACTATTCTGTTTTGATTTTTTTCTACTTTTTTCATGGTTATCATACTTTTATGTGTTGGTGTCATTATCATTGAATGTTGGTTTCAATTTTAAATTTTTTTTTTTTAATTTTTGAGCATTATTTTGTCGAACTGTTGGTGTTGGCTTTATTATTGGCAATTTTATTTACTTTTTCTGTGTTTTTTTTTTAAGTGTTTTAAACCTCCGATGAACTGAAATTTTAGATCTCTTTATAAATATTATAAAAAGTACCACTTCTCTTTGTTAAATATTATAAAACATATTTCATAATCTTTAACATTAAATATAATATTCTGTATATTCATAAACTCCATATCCATACATAAACTCCCTTTAAGTTCTTTACAAAATAAATTTATTTTTATTATTTTAAAAACAAAATTGTCTTACTCTACACCTCAAGCCAATATAACACTCAGCACAACAAAAAAAACATAAAACAAACATCATGTATATCTTTTCATTCCCATCCTCTTAGATATCAAGTAATCTAGGTTTTGTTTGTTTTTAACACAAATACATACGTACCTTTCTCTCTCTCTTCCTCCCCAAAACATCTCATTCATAAACCACTTACAATTTTTCCGCTTTTTAACAATAATTTTATTGTTAAAATGGCTTTTGGAGAATAGACGGCACCATTATAAACCAATAAAAATCGATTTCACGTGCTAAAATCATTTGACACATTAAATTGACCAATTTTGTGCAATTTGGAAAAGAAAATCTGTCCCCCAGCACTGTTTCCTTAAGCGGACGTGATGTGTTGTTGTTGCTTGGCTGGATGGCTGATAATGGTGATGATTGTGTATGGGTTTACTGAAATAGCAGATACAATAAAATACAATGAAATAGACAATAAAATTGGAATTTATCAGAATGTTAAACGATTTGTGGGAGAAGTAGATTGTAGATCAACTAAAAGCACTCTTTTTGTAATACTTGCCACATTTTGTAGCAAATTTATAAGGAAATTTGTAAACTAACTAATTAACTAACTAACTACCTACCTACCTACCTACCTTCCTAACTAACTAACTAACTAACTAACTAACTATCTATCTATCTATCTATCTATCTATCTATCTATCTATCTATCTATCTATCTATCTATCTATCTATCTATCTATCTATCTATCTATCTATCTATCTATCTATCTATCTATCTATCTATCTATCTATCTATCTATCTATCTATCTATCTATCTATCTATCTATCTATCTATCTATCTATCTATCTATCTATCTATCTATCTATCTATCTATCTATCTCTATCTATCTATCTATCTATCTATCTATCTATCTATCTATCTATCTATCTATCTATCTATCTATCTATCTATCTATCTATCTATCTATCTAACTATCTATCTATCTATCTATCTATCTATCTATCTATCTATCTATCTATCTATCTATCTATCTATCTATCTATCTATCTATCTATATATATATCTATCTATCTATCTATCTATCTATCTATCTATCTATCTATCTATCTATCTATCTATCTATCTATCTATCTATCTATCTATCTATCTATCTATCTATCTATCTATCTATCTATCTATCTATCTATCTATCTATCTATCTATCTATCTATCTATCTATCTATCTATCTATCTATCTATCTATCTATCTATCTATCTATCTAACTATCTAACTATCTATCTATCTATCTATCTATCTATCTATCTATCTATCTATCTATCTATATATCTATCTATCTATCTATCTATCTATCTATCTATCTATCTATCTATCTATCTATCTATCTATCTATCTATCTATCTATCTATCTATCTATCTATCTATCTATCTATCTATCTATCTATCTATCTATCTATCTATCTATCTATCTATCTATCTATCTATCTATCTATCTACCTACCTATCTATCTATCTATCTATCTATCTATCTATCTATCTATCTATCTATCTATCTATCTATCTATCTATCTATCTATCTATCTATCTATCTATCTATCTATCTATCTATCTATCTATCTATCTATCTATTCGGATTTGTTGTAAGATACATCTTCCTTTTTAACAAAAGGTTGATATTGAAATAAATCGATGAAATCCGAATTTGTTGTTACGATATGCATGTGAAAATAGATTCCACTTATAGAACTTCTGCGTACTCTGATTTCTATAATCAGCTCTTATGTCCTTATTAAAGGACTTCAAAGTTTAAATGACTTACAATTTCAAACGAATATTTAAAATATTTGTATATATTGTATGATGCTAATGTTGATATCAAATGAAAGCTGGGTATCTGTACATTCTATCAATATTATTTAGTTGACTTACTGAGAGAAAAATAGCGTATAAAATTAACTTAAAAAAGGTCACATTTTTGACACAAAAACTTTTAACTACTTTTTTGTGACAAATTTTCTTTAAGATTTCCATTTCTTTTTTAATCCTGATGAATTGAAATAAATCATAATATTTTGAAGCAAAGTTTCTCAGTTTTAATATTAATATTTATATAAACCTGGAATCCAATCGTTTGAAATCGTATGTCTTTTAAACTTTAAACCTTTTACAGGAGAATAAGAGCTGATAATGAAAAACTTATATACTTTTCTAATATTTAAAAAAAAAGGTTTACTTTAAATTCAAATTTGAGGCGAATGATTAATATTTAGAAAATTTTGAAAATTCCATATTATGTATACGCATAGTGTCTTATGTTAATTTAAAATTTAAGGGTCTTTTTTATAACAATTTATCACAGATTTATAAGAAAATTTTTCATAGAAAATTTGTTCAATAAACTTTTGATAAATTGCTATGAATAAGGCAGTAAAACTGTAGTTGAAAGTCCTTTTAATATGTTAAATGTTTGGTTTAGTATTACATAGTGAATTGAAATGTTGCCATGAAATGACCAATTGAAAAACATATGAAAAATTTAATAGAAAAAATGTTTCCAAAAAAAAAACTCTTAAATGTGTTCATGTATTTGGTTAATTTTTATTTTATTTATTGCTAAACAAACATACATATGTATGTAAAGTATACATTTCCAAATACATATCAAGAATAAATGTATATATGCCGGCAGTACACATGTATTTATACACATACAATGTCCTTTTCTATACATGTTTTTGTGTGTATGTGTGTGTTTAAGTCCATCTCTAAACATTTTGTGTCCTGCTGTCAGCGACAGAATTTACAATAACAATTCACTTGTCATTTTATTTAATTTTTTTATCATATTTTTTTTCCTTTTTCTTGTATAAATGTATAAGCTGTGGTGTGTTCAAATACAATTGTTACAACAACAATTACAATCGCTACAACAACCACAATAGCGAAATTATGTAAAGAAACTATGTATAATGATACTAATGTAGAAAAGTATGAAAATTACATACACATACTAACAAGAGTCTATAGAGTAGGATGTGTATACTTACTTTCTATGAATGTGTATGAGTTTGTGTGAGTATATGTTCAAGTATAATAAAACAGCAACTAAAACATATAGATAAAGAATATGGCGCCACAAGATGACTGATGTAGTTGGTAAAGTAAGTTGTCAAAGCAAAATTACAAAACTAACATATACATACATATGTACATTCACACACTTGAAAATACAAATATTATAGTAACTTAATAATGAATTATGACTGATGCAATGAAAGAAATAAAGATTTCTAATATCGTCCTTTGTTTGGACTATAGTTTAGCTTATAGTCTCGACTACAGATTTGATTATAGTCCATAGTCTAGACTATTCATTAGTATATAGCTTTTATTGTAGTCTAGAACAGAACTTAATTCTGAATCGTATATGTATCTACTTTCTGAACTCTAGTTTCTTCTCTTGATTGCAGTCTAGTATACAGTCTGAATTAAAGTCTAGATTATAGCTACTATCTAGCCTATAGTCTAGTCATTTGTCTACACTTTAGTCTAGTAATAAGCTTAAACAATAGTCCGTAGGACTAAAATCTAGTCTATAATCAAGGCTATTGTCTGGACTGTAGCCTAGACTATAGTCTAGTCTGTAGCCTGGACTATAATCTGAACTATAGTATAGGGTATAGTCTAAACTATAGTTTAGTCTATAGTATGGATTATGTTTGTAGTTTGGACTTTATTGAACTATATGTGGTCGAATTTCTTGGCTATAGTCCAGCATATTACTTAGTCTTTAGCCTACGCTATAGTAGGGTGTATAATCTATGATACAGTCTAGTCTGTAGTTTGGGCTTTAGTCTAGTAATCTAAACTTTAATCCTGTCTATGGTTTAAAGTCTAGACTAGAAGTCTGTTCTATAATAAGTACAACCATGTTATCTATAATCTGGACTATATTCTAGTCTTTTGTTTATAGTATAGACTAGTCTTTGACCTGCACTATCGTATAGTCTATAATCAGGACTATAGTCTTGTCTATAGCCTGGAATACAATTCAGTATTTTATCTGGCCTATAGTCTGTTCCGTAGTGTGGAGTTCCCTCCGGGGGCATGTTACCTTGATGAAACCTCCACCTTGGTGTTATTGCAATTCCGGGGAATAGACGTCGGCCGGAACTATAAATTTGTATTACAGTCTATTGCCTGGCTTAGTCCTTGCATAGATTGAGAAGAGGTCGAACCTGAGCACCATATAATCTGGTACTACGGGTGGCCTTTTGCCCGCAGGACTATGTCCTGGCTAGTCGGTTGAGGTTTCCTCGGGATCCACGTAGTGGCTGTGGTTAAAACCCAAATTCGCGGGAAGAGTGAGTGAGTACTTCGGTCTACCGGTTACGTCTCTATGTGCTGTTGCCAAATCAATAGATGCCATCTCATTTGTGTGGTTGTAAACGGAAATGATGTTTGACATCTCGGAAGTTAAGCAACGGGGCAGCAATGATCAGGGATTAGACAGCTCAAGTACTCGAGCAAAGTGCTTGCACATAGACCAGTTCAATCCATGTATAAAAGTTTGCAACCGGCGTGTATGATACACCAAGAGGCAGTGATTAGTTGTTTACTTTTACTCACCCAGTTGTTGAAAAAGTACCACCGTGAGATAGGGCAACATGCCAGGTACTCACGTAAAGCACTTCGACATTCATTTGTTTCATAGTTTGGAGTATATAGTCTAGTCTATAGCACAGTCTAGACTGTACTGTAATCAAAAATTTCTACTATAGTTTACATTATAATCTGAATTATAGGAAACAGTCTAAATTATTTTACTGTGTGGACTGTTATCTGCACCATAATATAGTCTTTAGTTTTGACTATAATCTCATCTACATTCAGGACAATAGTCTGGTCTATGCCCTAGTTTATAGTCAAGACTATAGTGTGGAGTCCAAAGTATATTTTGTAGTTTGAAAAGTCTTGTCTTATATATTGTTGCATCATAAAGCATAGTGTAGGTGCACAATACACTGCCGATTATACTGTTGTTGGATATTAATGATCATTTTGCTTAGCATTTTTGCTTAATACATTTACTTTCATATTTACTGCATTAGAACTTTGTCATATTTCGTTGGCAAAATACTGTATAGTTTTAAAAATGATTACATGTTCTTTCGCATATACACATACTCATACTCCCAAAATATCATGATTATAATGATAAACTTTACTACTATCTGAGTTCTTTTCCAGATCTCATAATAATAAAAAAAAGCAAGACAGTCACATGTTGGGAATTAGCATACCCGGTAGGGTTAGAAAAACTAACATATGTATAATAGTATTTATGACTATAACTTGCTAGAATTCACTTAAACTCTTAGATAATCTAGAATTCATTGTTTTTAGTTATGTCATACAAATAATGAATTTTTTCTTAGTGTAGACAAAAAGGTACAAGTGTAGAATTTACAAGGTTTAAAGTTAAAGTGTTTGCTTTTTTTTCAGATTTTACTTAAATTTTTAACATATTCATATGTACTTATCAAAAATCCCTCGTTAAGTTGATTTCAAATTGTTTTAATTACAGCGAAAGTTTAATAGAAAAATCATTAGTGCCAACATCAGCTGTAGCAGTAGTTGAGTGGTCAACAGTATAATAGTTTAATGTTTGGTTGCAGTTGATTTTATTAGTTTTTTTTGCAAAATTTATTTTTATTAATGCGATAGACAATAGGGTGGTTCACATGTATAATGCTATTTTCGGACAAAAAGAAAATATAAAAAATAAGTTTTTAAGTTAAACTATTTAACAAATAATTGTTGACAAATAAAGTCTGACTGTATACATATTTTCTTATATATAAGCTTAATTCGAATCGGTTGCATAAGGAAAGTATTCTAAATAATCACTTTTGGAAGACAGTCAATCTAAAAATCATTTCCACGTGGCATAGTATTTCCATACATAAGATTAGAATTATTACAATTTCGCTTTTAAGTAAGCGCGTGCAATTCTATCGCCCTAGAGCAGCACTTCCGGTTAAGTTTCGTAATATAATATATTTTCACTTTGTTGTAAGTAGTATGTATGTTTGTGCTTTTGTATGTGGGTTGTCTTAATGACTATTTTGTTAGTTTTCGCTTGTTCTCTTAAAAAATATAATTTTTATTTTATTTTTTGTTAGCTAATGATTAAAATAACATTATCTTCATTACTCTTAAGCTTGAAAATAACTATTTTTATATGTTAATGTTATAAAATTTAAATGGATAATAATAAAAATATATTATAGACAATATATACATACATACATTTAGTATGTGGCTCCACACAGAAGCAGTGTGTGACAAAACTAAAAATGTTATGATAATCGGAATATTATCATTTCGACGCTTGTAGTTTTTAACACTGACATAATTATGCAGAAGTACTATTATGATGTTATTTTACTTTCCCAGCAAACATTAGAGGTTGAAATTTAATTTGATGATGATGTGATAAATGAGGATTTTCAGAACTTTTCTCAGGAATTTGATAAATAGTGAGTCTGAGGATGAGTAAAATTTACTTAGATGTACAAAAGTTAACTAACTAACTAGCTACCTAGCTAGCTAACTAACTAACTAACTAACTAACTAACTAACTAACTAACTAACTAACTAACTAACTAACTAACTAACTAACTAACTAACTAACTAACTAACTAACTAACTAACTAACTAAATAACTAACTAACTTACTTACTAACTAACTAACTAACTAACTAACATACTTACTAACTTACTAACTTACTAACTTACTAACTTACTAACTTACTATCTTACTAACTTACTAACTTACTAACTTACTAACTTACTAACTTACTAACTTACTAACTT
>NC_060950.1:17043476-17046209 GCF_022045245.1 Lucilia cuprina
TAGATAGATAGATAGATAGATAGATAGATAGATAGATAGATAGATAGATAGATAGATAGATAGATAGATAGATAGATAGTTAGTTAGTTAGTTAGTTAGTTAGTTAGGAAGGTAGGTAGGTAGGTAGGTAGTTAGTTAGTTAATTAGTTAGTTTACAAATTTCCTTATAAATTTGCTACAAAATGTGGCAAGTATTACAAAAAGAGTGCTTTTAGTTGATCTACAATCTACTTCTCCCACAAATCGTTTAACATTCTGATAAATTCCAATTTTATTGTCTATTTCATTGTATTTTATTGTATCTGCTATTTCAGTAAACCCATACACAATCATCACCATTATCAGCCATCCAGCCAAGCAACAACAACACATCACGTCCGCTTAAGGAAACAGTGCTGGGGGACAGATTTTCTTTTCCAAATTGCACAAAATTGGTCAATTTAATGTGTCAAATGATTTTAGCACGTGAAATCGATTTTTATTTGGTTTATAATGGTGCCGTCTATTCTCCAAAAGCCATTTTAACAATAAAATTATTGTTAAAAGCGGAAAAATTGTAAGTGGTTTATGAATGAGATGTTTTGGGGAGGAAGAGAGAGAGAAAGGTACGTATGTATTTGTGTTAAAAACAAACAAAACCTAGATTACTTGATATCTAAGAGGATGGGAATGAAAAGATATACATGATGTTTGTTTTATGTTTTTTTTGTTGTGCTGAGTGTTATATTGGCTTGAGGTGTAGAGTAAGACAATTTTGTTTTTAAAATAATAAAAATAAATTTATTTTGTAAAGAACTTAAAGGGAGTTTATGTATGGATATGGAGTTTATGAATATACAGAATATTATATTTAATGTTAAAGATTATGAAATATGTTTTATAATATTTAACAAAGAGAAGTGGTACTTTTTATAATATTTATAAAGAGATCTAAAATTTCAGTTCATCGGAGGTTTAAAACACTTAAAAAAAAAACACAGAAAAAGTAAATAAAATTGCCAATAATAAAGCCAACACCAACAGTTCGACAAAATAATGCTCAAAAATTAAAAAAAAAAAATTTAAAATTGAAACCAACATTCAATGATAATGACACCAACACATAAAAGTATGATAACCATGAAAAAAGTAGAAAAAAATCAAAACAGAATAGTTATAAAGCAAAAATAAAGAATAAAACAGGAAATATATTTTAATGAGATTTGTTTTATTATGTTTAAAAAAATGTTCATTATCATAACAGACTACAAAAGGAAATGGTATCAAAAAGATGTCCTTTATAAATACTCATGAAATTAATAATTAGTACTTTTATTTTCATCTGGTTTGGTTCCATATTAAAATAAAATACTACCATTTGAAAAACAATAAAGACCCACTGTCGTTATATAATAAACTCTTCATTTTAGAGTTACATGTTTGCATAAATATGAACGAAAAAAAAACATTCACATTAACTGTCATAAATGTCATTTAAATACCACACATACGATAATGAAAATTGACAGATTATGAGCACTTTTAAACGCCACAATGTATGCTATAGCAGAGAATACAATGTAGTATACAGGTAAGGGTAAATTTTATACAATTCTACTTAAAGTAAATATAAATTTACCAGGATAAATACAATAGTATTTATGATTTGTGCGTTTGTATGTAAGTGGTTATATGAATGAAAATATATGTAGAATTAAGCAAATAATATTGGTTTATTGGTTTAAATGACAACAACAACAATATGAAACAATTGTAGTGTTTGTGATTTTTTGTCCATGTCTGGATACATCCAAACACTTCATGTCTATACATAAAGCTATACTTATGTATGTATGTTTGAAATTCATGTTGTGCGAGAAAGAGAGTGTGTTTGTCAGGTGTTAAACTCAATGAGTTTTGTTGCTGTTTTATAAAGTGGTTGATATAACACAATAAACAATTTGTAAGTTGTTAGTTATTTGTTAAAATCATATTTTAATCATATTTAAAATGTTAGGCATATAAAGGATCTCTTAAAGAATCTCTTTTATTCATTTAATGATCTCATTTATCAGACATTCATTCGGCAAGTTCATCATTGAAAATTTAGTAAAATCTATACAAAAAGATAACAGGACCTTGTCGAAAAAGAATACCACATTTTTTTAAAGATATTTATCACAGTTACGAATCTTATAAGCAGCCTTTTGATAGATGTTTCAAAGGAAATTTTCATAGCAATGTGAAATGTTGTTTGGGTAACCTCAAGTGGCCATCTGAACATACCAATAAAGTTATTATATCATTCAAGTGTGTGTCCGTCTGTATTTGTTGCAGAGTATTTGGAATGTAACCCTACAACTCAATGCGATAAACAGAAGAGAAATGCCAGTGTCACATTTCACAATAGTATCCTGACAGTCGGTCAGATATACATATTAGAGATTTTTTGTTTCTTTTCGGAAATAACTTTAATTGTCAGGTAAGAAATTCTATACGCAAGAATGAATTAAAAAGAGTTTATACAACACATTATTAAAGTATTTCAATGTCATCAGAACGATATGTAGTAGTCATTGATAAATATGGTAATAAGGCCGTGGTTGTTATTGCAAGCTAATACCCAGTGTTTGCGGATTAACTAATTAACTAACTAACTAACTAACAAACTAACTAACTAACTAACTAACTAACTAACTAACTAACTAACTAACTAACTAACTAACTAACTAACTAACTAACTAACTAACTAAC
>NC_060950.1:17046309-17047990 GCF_022045245.1 Lucilia cuprina
TATAGTCTAGTCTATAGTCTAGTCTATAGTCTAGTCTATAGTCTAGTCTATAGTCTGGTCTATAGTCTAGTCTATAGTCTAGTCTATAGTCAAGTCTATAGTCTAGTCATTAATGAACTATATTGTGTAGATTATAATATAGTATATATTTGTGGACGTTAAGCAGCAGAGAACCGTGTTCGGATCAACATTGGGCCTTCATTTTAATTAAGACACACCAATACATGTAAACTTATACTGTATAGTGTGCGAAAAAAAATGTCAGCAGAATTTTAAGGCCTATATACGCCATCATTCGAATCGCAATTCTGATCCTGACTGGTCGATAATCTATTCTTAGTTTCTTACCAAATAGAAGTGAAGCATTGTTTGGTATTTGCACTTACCTGAAACGAAAAGAAAAAATATTATTAAAAACAAAAATAATTATTTATATATTTTTTGTTAAATCTAAAATTTTTTTAAATACCTTTAATTTTTCATCTAAATTTCAATGTTTTTTTCTTTAACATTCTGTTAACAAAATATTCTAGTTTATTTTTTCTTTAACATTTTCACAAACGATTTCTATTAAAATTTATACAAATGGCAGTTGATGTTGATGATGATGTTGAGCATAATTGCGAAAGACAACGCCTGTTCGTTTTGTTTAATGGGTCAGGCGTCAAATGATTTATAATTTAGTTTTCTTCTTGCTAATAAAAACAATGTGATGCTAACACAATTTATGAAAATTACAGGTAATAATAAGATTAACAAATAAATGACAGGGAGGGAAAGCATTTCCTAGTACTGGTGGGTGTTATAAAGAAGACATTTTTAGGGGTGACTAAAAAAATTATAATAAATAAACTTTATTATTTACTTTAGGTCATTAAAAAGAAATCGTTAAGGGAAAGAGAAATATTTGTATATAAAATTTATTTCCAGTAAGTACTATTAAGGTGATTGCAATGTTTCAGTAGTGACCTTTACAACAACTTCAATTACGTATGTAAGTAAATTTGCCTACAATTTATGTAAAATAGAAGTATTTATATTATTACAAATAAATAAATTAACCAAAAAGTTTTGAAACTTAACTTAAACTAACAACTAGGAAACGAATTTGCGGAAAAATTTTAACCACTGTTTTTGGCATGTTTTACCATAGAGATAATCATACATACATTCGTGTGTATGTGTATGTGATAAAATGCATATGTATACGAATAATTATCTCTATTGCGTTAGTTGGTCAGTGACCCAGCAAACCTCAGCAATGACTAGTATTTACATAACATATTCGTTTTCAATGAATAGTACATACTGTTTGCATTACTTTCCAGTTATCTTGCAATGACTTACATTTAATCGGTTGCATACTTGTGTACCAGACTTTTGCCTTTGAAGAAGTAAAATAGTTAGTTAGTGAGTTAGTAAGTTAATAAGTTAGTAAGTTAGTAAGTTAGTAAGTTAGTAAGTTAGTAAGTTAGTAAGTTAGTAAGTTAGTAAGTTAGTAAGTTAGTAAGTTAGTAAGATAGTAAGTTAGTAAGTTATTAAGTTAGTAAGTTAGTAAGTTAGTAAGTTAGTGAGTTAGTAAGTTAGTAAGTTAGTAAGTTAGTAAGTTAGTAAGTTAGTAAGTTAGTAAGTTAGTAAGTCAGTAAGTTAGTAAGTTAGTAAGTTAGTAAGTTAGTAAGTT
>NC_060950.1:17048090-17053249 GCF_022045245.1 Lucilia cuprina
GAACTAGAACTGAACTAGAACTGAACTAGAACTGAACTAGAACTGAACTAGAACTGAACTAGAACTGAACTGGAACTGAACTAGAACTGAACTAGAACTGAACTAGAACTGAATTAGAACTGAACTACAACTTAACTAGAACTGAAATGGACTGTAGCAAAACAAGCAATGTTCTGCTAAATTGGAAGAAATTACAGCGTATTGAAGAAAGTGATGTTGTAATGTTGTCTCATTAATTAAAATGAAAAATTTTTATCCAAAAATAAATTTTTAGGTAAAAAAAATTCCATGAAATATTATTTGGTACAACAACAAAAAAATGTTTAATTTTTTTTAGCAAAATACATATTAAAATGAAAGGTATAAAATTGCTGTAAAACTTTTATATGTACATAATTCATTTATAACTTTATTGAATTTTCTCCGGCACCAGAGCAAGTCAATTTATAGTATTTCTCTTTTTTTCTACTTCATAACTATACATTCTTGCAATACATCCTTAGACGTGTAAGGATGCTGTTGCATGCTGTTGTGGATATCAGGGTTTTTTATTAATAACTTACGCGTGTTGCATATTTGCATGTAAATTTATATGATTTTTCTTATTTCTTTTTTTTACTTTTTATATTCCAGCTGTGTGACTATTTCCTTGACAAGCATTTTACATTTTACTGGAAAGAAGCCACAGGATGCGGTGGGAAAAAGGAGCAGTATTGTGTAATATAGGTGTCATGTAGACAAATGAGTAAGAAAGAACAGTGTGAGGTAATAAGTATTAAAGGTAAACTTGTTGTAAAGTGAAATGAAGTGCTAAAAGAAGTAATTTCCTTTAATGTTACTTTTATGCAAAGTTGGGTCAAGTATGGACTTAAATCTACTAAACTTTATTAAGTAACTATTTGAAGAAAATTAGGATTTTTATGAAATTTAAACATTAACATCTATAAATATTAAATGATTTCCAGAAGAATGCCTTCTAATCAGGCGATGGCTAAAAATGTGACGTCTCATATAAATCTAAAATATAAATTTTTATTACAAAGTTTGCAAAGATGGACAGACGTATCATCAAGTCAACTAAGAAAGCGGTTTTAAACTGATTCGATTTATTTTGTGGTTAGTATAGAACAAAGAGTTTGTATGTTACCAATATTATCTCAAACAATGATTACACTCTCCTGACTATAGTATCTAACGTTATAAAAAAAATCTCTGCTGAAAACTTGGTCAATATAGTATTTGCGGTTTAAGCTGCAAGTGTCACAAGTGCAAGTATTTTTTCTGATAGTATTAACAAGTAGCCACACTACCACATATTTTCACAGACAGCAAGTGTTTCCTTAGAATTCAATTCTAGAAGGTAAGACATAAAAGTCCTGCAAGCATACATACTATTACGTATTTTTCCAATACACATATTATTTCTTATGTTTATATGCCTGATTTGAGGGTGTGCTGGGGTGTATTTAAATGGGAGTATTGTTTCCTGTTTAAAACTCCGAATGAAAGAAGAAAAAACCCAGCAGTTTTATAGAGAGTAAATAAGTAAACTGTTGACACAAAAGGATCTAGGAATTATTAACTTCTTTAATGTCTTTAAGTTATCAGGAAGATAGTTATTTGAAAGATTAACCCTAAACTGATTACTTAATATGTCATAGGTAATCTAGTATGTAACCTAAGCAAAGTCTGTGGTTGGTCTATTAAATACATATGAGCTGAGCTGTCATCCAGCACTGCTAGTAAATTATGTTGACGTGTATAAGAGTAAAACCTAAGTGTTCCTGGGTATTCGCTTGAACCACATTTGAGGTTGTTTAAAGTAATATATAAATGTAACATCAACAACAGTGACGTCGAAGTGGAATGAACCATTGAATTTGAGAAATCTTCACATATAGTTCCATAAGATTGTCTTGACGAAGATACCAGAGCAGGTCCTATATCTCTGGTTCCTTTATCAAGACAATCTTATGGAACTATATATAATGATTCCTCGAATTCAAATCAATTTTTTTGGAATCTAACAAAAGAAGAGAAGACGTTTCTACAACTGCTAAGCTTCTTATCTTGGCTTTTGAAAATCCTTTATATGCACTTTAGTTTTATTCTCCAGATCTATGGTATCTTCATCAAGAGAATCTTATGGAACCATATGTGATGATTCCTATTCATTCATTCCTCTTCGACGTTCCGAAAGGTAAGATAAGAGGCTTAGAAGTTGCAGGTGGCAATTTTTGTACATTGGTTTTGAATGGTCCATGCACAAGTACTTTTCTGGAGTACTCAAGCTATCTTACCTCTGACCATTGGATGTCCTCTGTTGATTCGGCAACAGCAACTAGAGACGTAACCGGTGGACCGAAGTACGATCCATCAATAAGCCGAAGACATTGCTTTTACTCACAGGAACACACTGTGGTAATTCTGATATGAACAGAGTATACTCTGAACATATCTGGACAAGGAAGGAATATTCAATGGTATCAAATGTATATGATACCTTACACCCATCATCATTCAAATCAGCACACATCTCATTCATACGACACATTCATAAGAGAAAAACATACGACACATTCATTATAGGTAGACGGTTGGGTGGGGACCGGGGCCTGCCATATACCACATTCATCCCGTACAATATACAATTAATACCGACTCATTTCCAATGCTTAGTCTCACAGTCACTTACTTTCCCCGCGAATTTGGGTTTAAACCACAGACACTACGTGGATCCCGAAGGAACCTCAACCAACTGACCAGCCAGGTGATAGTCCTGCGGGCAACTGGTCACCCGTAGTACCAGATTATGCGGTGCTCTGGTCTGACCTCTGTAAATCTGTGCAAGGACTAAGCCAAGCCAGTCCCGGCCAGACTGGAGGTATTGGCCACCTCTTTATACTCCGGGTTTGCAATAACACCAAGGCGGAGGTCTCGTCAAGGTAACATGCCCCCGGGGGGAAATATACTTAAAGACAGTTTAACAGACACTTCAATGATAAAATAAAGAGAAAATAGTCATAGAAACAATTTAAAAGGACCTGGTTAAATCATTGCAAGACAGCTTTCATCTGTAAGAGTGAAGATCTGCCCAGAAGTAACCCGGCGAAGAGGAAAATCTATATGTTCACAAAAAAGTTTTGCAGTCTGATCAATAGTTATTAAGGAGGTTCTAGAATACGATCAATAAGTCACATCGGTGTGGGCGCTATGTGGGAGAACCATAGCGCCCACACCGATACTACTAGGCATAGGTACTACTATAACATATGACATTTAAAAAAGTGTAATTTTTCTAATTATATCTTATGCTTCAATAACGGCTGAATAGGCCTTGAATATAGCCCCTAAACCGGGCTTTAAACGAGAAGCTTCAATGCCAATCCGGGAAAGATGGAAGTTTGTCTTATCACAAGAAAGTTTTATGTATATTGAACCCTGTTTCTTGGGCAAGAAGATATTGGGGATCTTCAGAATTAAACACTCCTATTTTGAAACCGTGACTTTGTGAAAGTGTTAATAAACCAATTCTGAGTTATGCTTCAATAATCTGATGGACTTCTGTGGATTAAAAGAATAAGCAAAAACTTTCCCAACTGCAAACCATGTGGGCAACAAATGGGGTTGAAACTCCTTCATCTACTACAACTGTTGACAGTTGTGCAGGCAATGATAATCATCACTTTACCGATGATGATGACGACAATGATGATGCAAAAAGAAAAAGTTAAATCATGTGAAAAAATTGTAACATTTTTGCGTTATTTTAATGCTTCATTAACTTCTCAGATCAATTACATATGCGAGCGAACTTCAGAAATCAAAAAAAAATCAAAACAAACTCAATACATTGAGTGAAAAGAATACAACTTTTTTTGTTTAATTTAATAAACTTTTCCGATGATGAGAGAAAAAGGAAGGATGTAGACTTTTGCTCTTTTCTTTCTTTCGCTAAATTTATTTAATTATTCAATATAAAATTTAAAATAACAATTAAACAGAATTTTACTTTTAACGACAGTTTGATGTTGCAGTGAAATGTAATAAATACTTATTGTTTATTTTTTGGAAAATTAATATTATATACACGGAAGTTAACAGTTTTGTTAAGAAATTAAAAATAAATAAAAAAACATCATATAAAAAAACTTTCATTTATTAAAATACAAAGAAACTAGTAAAGTAATACATCAGCAGTATAGCCGACCATATAATAAACTACAACGTCGCAACTCCAAAACTATTGTGGAAGGATGTACATAATTCAACAAAAAACTAATCTAAGGCGACTGTTTTGCTTTAAGGGAAGTAAGAGAATAAATACAAATGTTTTTATTTTGCCAAACAACTCCACCGAACTCAACATACTCTCCCTATTTAGTAGTAGTATAAACATCACATGTTTTTAGCCATGTTTCTATAACTCTATAACAGGTAATTAGTTATAAGTTATTTATTGTAAATGTTACTATAACTAACGTTGCCGCTGTTGCATTTAATAAACCAATTTACAATTACAAATGTTCGTGACTTGAGCGGCACGTAATGAACGAATGAATAAAAGAAGTTCATGTTTGCTGTTGTTGCCCGCTTCATTGCTAAAATCTATTTATAGTTAGTTTTTCGTTAGTGCCGAAATTTTATTTGTAGAAAAATCCACATTAATATTATTTTTTAACAATTGTTAACAACGAAAATATACATTTTCTTAATTGAGGAAATTCTACAAAATTTTATAATCATTTTGGTCTACGTTTATCAGTGGTGGTTTAAATGTAAACGTTAAATGTTAAAGTCGAGGTTATAAATCAATTATAGCATTAAATAAATAAATTTTACTAAAAATTTATTGTAGTCTATGGTATTGTCAGTAGTCTAGTCTACAGTCTAGTCTTTAGTCTAGTTTACAGTCTAGTCTATAGTCTAGTCTACAGTCTAGTCTATAGTATAGTCTATAGTCTAGTCTATAGTCTAGTCTACAGTCTAGTCTATAGTCTAGTCTATAGTCTAGTCTATAGTCTAGTCTGTAGTCTAGTCTATAGTCTTGCCTATAGTCTAGTCTATAGTCTAGTCTATAGTCTAGTCTATAGTCTAGTCTATAGTCTAGTCTATAGTCTAGTCTATAGTCTCGTCTATAGTCTAGTCTATAGTATAGT
>NC_060950.1:17053349-17063824 GCF_022045245.1 Lucilia cuprina
AGTTAGTTAGTTAGTTAGTCAGTTAGTTAGTTAGTTAGTTAGTTAGTTAGTTAGTTAGTTAGTTAGTTAGTTAGTTAGTTAGTTAGTTAGTTAGTTAGTTAGTTAGTTCAGTTAGTTAGTTAGGTAGGTAGTTAACTACTTAGTTATGTATTTTGTAATGAGGATATAAATACATCACACTAGACACGAAAAAATGCACATAGGCCTCTGTAGCACCTTCTTTGGGAAATTGAACCCCTCCACTCTGGTCTAATTGATTAAACCTAACCTACAGCAGGCCAAATCATAACATTTATGTTGTAACCCTTTGGTTTAAAAAAATGGTACTTAAAATGAACCATATTTCCATTCTCACTGGGAATATAAGTTACTTCCATATTGGGGCCATCCTAATGTTGATTTTATATATGTAAGTGTTTGTATTGCTTTAACAGCCACAGCATTGATTTCCAAAATAAACTTTTAGCTTCCATAGGATGAAACTAAGAAATAAAATCAACAACAAACTCATATGTGGTCGATATTGCTCCACTAACACACACACGTAACCACATAACCAAAAAAAAATAAAAAAATTAATAAACAAAATGGACACATAGCTGCAGTTCTACAAGAATTCAATGTATCCTTTTTGTTTAGCCATTACTTTGTTAACATAATGGACAATTATCAGAAAGAAAGTAAATCTTAACATTAGTGTCTCAGTAAAACAGAGAGAATTTCAGTCATTACTTTAGTGTACCCTAGTAATGCAGAGAGTAGGTCACACATTAGTGTTTTCAAGCAAAGAAGCAAGAGCAGCATACATACGAGTATAGTAGCTATCTATCGCTGTAACCCATTTAAGCGGATAATAATTCAATATAAATCGCACAAAAATGCAAACATTGCTATATCCTAAAGATGTAATCTCATTAATTTTTATTTTGTTGATATTCACCACGAACTGCAGGTTTTTTTTAGACTCACACAGCCACGTAGCAAAAACAAACGAGGTAGATGGAAAAAAAACGAAAACTTTCACATATCTTAAGGCTTAAAATAAAAACAAACAAACAAATAAAAAACAAGTTTGCGAAAATGAAAAACATAGTTCTGTTTTTCTAAAGCAGTTTTCTTATATTTTTTTGCCTTATTGGCCCTTGAAAGTCAAAAGGCTTTACATATTGTCAAGAAATGGCTAAAATTAGAATGAAATAATATACAACACAATGATTACATACTTTACATCAAGAACTATAGTATGGACTATAGTTTGGCGTAAAGATCGCACTATTGTATGGCCTATAGAGTTAAGTGAAGACTCCCACGTTTTAGTATATAATCTGGCCTAGATACTATATTATGGTCTTCTCAAATCTGGACCAAACAAACGTCTAACATATGCGCTGACCTTTTAGTATGTATACATATATCCACTAGTTCAGTTCAGTTCTAGTTCAGTTCTAGTTCAGTTCTAGTTCAGTTCTAGTTCAGTTCTAGTTCAGTTCTAGTTCAGTTCTAGTTCAGTTCTAGTTCAGTTCTAGTTCAGTTCTAGTTCAGTTCTAGTTCAGTTCTAGTTCAGTTCTAGTTCAGTTCTAGTTCAGTTCTAGTTCAGTTCTAGTTCAGTTCTAGTTCAGTTCTAGTTCAGTTCTAGTTCAGTTCTAGTTCAGTTCTAGTTCTAGTTCAGTTCTAGTTCAGTTCTAGTTCAGTTCTAGTTCAGTTCTAGTTCAGTTCTAGTTCAGTTCTAGTTCAGTTCTAGTTCAGTTCTAGTTCAGTTCTAGTTCAGTTCTAGTTCAGTTCTAGTTCAGTTCTAGTTCAGTTCTAGTTCAGTTCTAGTTCAGTTCTAGTTCAGTTCTAGTTCAGTTCTAGTTCATTTCTAGTTCAGTTCTAGTTCAGTTCTAGTTCAGTTCTAGTTCAGTTCTAGTTCAGTTCTAGTTCAGTTCTAGTTCAGTTCTAGTTCAGTTCTAGTTCAGTTCTAGTTCAGTTCTAGTTCAGTTCTAGTTCAGTTCTAGTTCAGTTCTAGTTCAGTTCTAGTTCAGTTCTAGTTCAGTTCTAGTTCAGTTCTAGTTCAGTTCTAGTTCAGTTCTAGTTCAGTTCTAGTTCAGTTCTAGTTCAGTTCTAGTTCAGTTCTAGTTCAGTTCTAGTTCAGTTCTAGTTCAGTTCTAGTTCAGTTCTAGTTCAGTTCTAGTTCAGTTCTAGTTCAGTTCTAGTTCAGTTCTAGTTCAGTTCTAGTTCAGTTCTAGTTCAGTTCTAGTTCAGTTCTAGTTCAGTTCTAGTTCAGTTCTAGTTCAGTTCTAGTTCAGTTCTAGTTCAGTTCTAGTTCAGTTCTAGTTCAGTTCTAGTTCAGTTCTTGTTCGGTTCTAGTTCAGTTCTATAAGCTAAACAGTAGTTAATCTATGGCTTTAGTGTACTGATATTTATTAGGTAGACTTACTGAAATTATCGGAACCGGGTTTGAACATTTCCAACTATAATTTTATTCTTCTCGTACATTACGATACTATGTATAAGGAAATCTAAATGACAAACCTACAAAATGAAATAATTGGAAATGCTTTTTAGTTTGTCTGTGCCACCCACTATCTACTGTCTACTATTTGTATAAAATTAGTAGTTATATATTTAGTATAGTATATATTTAACCAGCCTGAAAGGCAGATTTAAATGTATGTTTTAACTGTAAAACTTTTAGGGAGTTTTTATTTCTTGTTCTTGTTTAAAGAATATATATATAAAGCTTTTATTTGTTTGGCTAAACGGCTTTCAATTCAATTTCTTTTTTTAGAGGTAGAAAATTAGAGATTTATAAATAAGTGGCACCTTAAGTCCACCTACATAGACAACTATAAATCAGAGCAATATGTGTTTTTAGCTCTTTTTTGTCTATGCTATTTTGTGACTGTCCTTCAGTTTGCAAAACTTACAGGTGTTAGTTTTACAAAAGTTTGGCACAAATCTAAAGCACTGAAAATGAAAAAAAATTTATATGGAAAAGTTTGGTGAGACACAAGAACGACTATATCGCATACTACATCAGCTTCAGTTAAATGGATTTTGAAAAAGTGTCTTTATATCAAGTATAGGCAAAGAGCTCTATCTCCTTCTTTCTCTTTTTTGCTGTCACATTTAAGTCAACTTACTAATACATATTAATGTGTCTACGTATATGAAGAATTTATAAAACTAATAATCGTTATTATGCCGATGCCTGCTAAAAAATAGTTGAGCAAAAGAGCATTTTGCCTATCTCTGCTTTTTTATATAGGGTCTCAAAACTGTATTGTATATTGTTAACGACGGACAGGGTTAAATTTTTCAGAACCGATTTCTATATTTACAATTGTGGAATCATTATTTGCGCATAATACCAACATCAGCACAAAAGCTTAGTGTCCTCTCCCAGTATAGTAGTATAAGGTAAAACAAAATTTTGGCAATAATCTAATTTTCTATTGTTATTACAATCTTAGTTTTCTTGTTTTGCCTTGATATTCATTAGTTTTTTTTTTTGGTTTTCTTTCTTTAAAAGGAGTTAAATTGAAGATGCCCTAGAGATAATGTAGATTTTAAAGTTATGCGGGTGGGTATGCCGCGAACACATTTCATATTTAATGTGTAAAACTAAATATATCTTTAAGAGAATTTTACTCAAAAAAGCGAAATAATTATGGTAAGCCAAATGAAGTTTATGAACACAACGGACTCTATTTTATAAAGAAAATTTTGAAAATTTTCTTAAACCTTAAACAATTCACTTTCCTTCTCCTTCTTCTTTTATAAATGTACAACATATAAATGTTTTAAATCAAATAAAATTCAATTCATGTCTGACATAAGTTCATGTTATCTGTTAATGTCATGTCTTGTTAAATTTTTTATTTATTTAAATTTTCCGTACATATTTCTTTATTATTATATATTTTTTATATAAAATGTCACATATTTATTGATTACCTTGAAATACCCCATTACACGTTTCATTTCGTGTAAAACAAAATAAAAATCAAAGAGGAATTCACATTTTTATTTGTTTATAATAAAATTTACAAAAAAATATTTTTTCCAATTAATCGTTACTTTTGATATTTATCAACACTTCTTTTTTTCGTATACTACGTTATTTTTTGTTTAATTGAACTTTAATGCAATTGCTCATATTTCATTATTATTTGTAAATAAAATGATATTATAAAAATTGAGTGAAAAATAGCGAAATTGTTATCTTAGCCAAACAGCCAACCGACCATAACAATGTCAATGTTTAACCCTTAGATGGCCAAAGGTTTTTCACTAAAACGGTGCTCGATAGATAGATAGATAGATAGATAGATAGATAGATAGATAGATAGATAGATAGATATATAGATAGATAGATAGATAGATAGATAGATAGATAGATAGATAGATAGATAGATAGATAGATAGATAGATAGATAGATAGATAGATAGATAGATAGATAGATAGATAGATAGATAGATAGATAGATAGATAGATAGATAGATAGATAGATAGATAGATAGAAAGATAGATAGATAGATAGATAGATAGATAGATAGATAGATAGATAGATAGATAGATAGATAGATAGATAGAAAGATAGATAGATATATAGATATATAGATAGATAGATAGATAGATAGATAGATAGATAGATAGATAGATAGATAGATAGATAGATAGATAGATAGATAGATAGATAGATAGATAGATAGATAGATAGATAGATAGATAGATAGATAGATAGATAGATAGATAGATAGATAGTTATTTAGTTATTTAGTTATTTAGTTATTTAGTTATTTAGTTATTTAGTTATTTAGTTATTTAGTTATTTAGTTATTTAGTTATTTAGTTATTTAGTTATTTAGTTATTTAGTTATTTAGTTATTTAGTTATTTAGTTATTTAGTTATTTAGTTATTTAGTTATTTAGTTATTTAGTTATTTAGATATTTAGATATTTAGTTATTTAGTTATTTAGTTATTTAGTTATTTAGTTATTTAGTTATTTAGTTATTTAGTTATTTAGTTATTTAGTTATTTAGTTATTTAGTTATTTAGTTATTTAGTTATTTAGTTATTTAGTTATTTAGTTATTTAGTTATTTAGTTATTTAGTTATTTAGTTATTTAGTTATTTATTTAGTTATTTAGTTATTTAGTTATTTAGTTATTTAGTTATTTAGTAATTTAGTTATTAAGTCATTTAGTTAGTTAGCTAGTTAGCTAGTTAGTTAGCTAGTTAGTTAGTTAGTTAGTTAGTTAGTTAGTTAATTTTATATATTTCTCCAACTCCATTTAGTTACTTCACCCATACCAAAGTTCAATTTAAACTAACGCTACTCCATCGGCCAACTTAAGGGTTTATAAATAAATTGTCCGTCGTTATTGCCTAAAAACATATTATTATATTGTTTGTATGATGTGAGTTTCGAATATAATATCGACACCTTAAATGTAAAAAGGTGTAACTAACAAAAAATTTAAAATCGACATTTGTATTGAAGCTGGTCTACTGCATCAAAATACATGTTGTCGCAAATGTTTGGAACTCAATTGTCAAAAACTCGGATTTTATTCAAATGAATTTCAAAATGGTTGTCTGCATGGTTGTCAACATGTCTGCAAAATACACAGAATAAAATGTGTTTACTAATTTTAGACAAAAATAGTTTACATTTTATTTTTTTTTGTATCTTTTGTAAAATTTTAAAAGTGTTTTTACGTCCCTTTGCTTTTTAGCCGACGATGTTTGTACTAGAGTAGTTGTTGAGTTTGGGGTATATAATTCTCTTGTCTTCTTAAATTTGCTAATAAAACTCAAAAGTATTTGCATTTTGCTCGCTACAGCCATGACGCAGAAACTGCAATCGTATATTTTGTAAAATATATCCAGTAGTTTTGTACGTTGACAGGGAATACCTTTTTAATGGTGTCGAATTATTAGGCAGACTGGAGTGCCGTCTTTTATGAAATCATGTAATAAAAAGAGAAGTCCCCACCTAAGAGAAATTTCGCCAGGAAAAAAGGTTTAACCCATAGTTAGGGCTATTTTATGAAATGTACTTTCAGAACAGTTCAAGGCGTGAACAAAAGGCTTTTTAACATTATTCGTATTGGGACAAGCACCCAGTGTTGGTGGGTAAGTAAAGCATACGCCCAACTAAATCCACCAACCAAGCAACCATTAAAAATGATACAGTTTTTATAAGTAGTAAGAATTTAATGACATATAAAGTTAGGAGCAAATTTACAGAGCTCTACAAAACAAATATAACAGGTATCACTTTGACTTTTCATTAAAAATCAAATTTTAAGTGAAAAATTGATTTTTTTGATTGAAAACATAAAAAAGATAGGGCTACAATTACGATAATATACTTTTATTTCCCAAAAAAATACAAGTTTAGAGTAAAAACATAAAAATCCATTTATTTTGGAAACTAGGAGAGATAGAGCCAAAATAATCAAAATCTGTGATCACTCTTATTTCCCACCAAAAGTCCATTTTTTGAGTGAAAACATAAAAGTCTATTAAATTTGGAAACAAGAATAGATAGAGCCAAAATAACGATAATCTGTGATCACTCTTATTTCCCATCAAAAATCCATTTTTTGAGTGAAAACATAAAAGTCCATTTATTTAATCTGTGATCACTCATATTTCCCATCAAAAATCCCTTTTTTGAGTCAAAAATCAAATTTTTGAGTGAAAACATAAAGGTCCATTTATTTTGGAAACTAGAAGAGATAGAGCCAAAATAACGATAATCTGTGATCACTCTTATTTTCCATCAAAAATCCATTTTTTGAGTGAAAACATAAAAGTCCATTTATTTTGGAAACTAGAAGAGATAGAGCCAAAATAACGATAATCTGTGATCACTTTTATTTCCCATCAAAAATCCATTTTTTGAGTGGAAAATCTATTTTTTTAGTTAAAAATCCATTTTTTGAGTGAAAACATAAAAGTCCATTTATTTTGGAAACTAGAAGAGATAGAGCCAAAATAACGATAATCTGTGATCACTCTTATTTCCCATTAAAAATCCATTTTTTGAGTGTAAACACAAAAGTCCATTTATTTTGGAAACTAGAAGAGATAGAGCCAAAATAACGATAATCTGTGATCACTCTTATTTTCCATCAAAAATCCATTTTTTGAGTGTAAACACAAAAGTCCATTTATCTTGGAAACTAGAAGAGACAGAGCCAAAATAACGATAATCTGATATTTTTTATGACCTAACCCATGCACTTGAACTTATAATTTATGATCTTTCTTATTTTACTTAAACAAAATTAAACATAAATAAATGCGTGTTCAATTCTGAACACTCTTATTTCCCATCAAAAATCCGTTTTTTGAGTCAAAACATAAAAGTCCATTTATTTCGGAAACTAGAAGAGATAGAGCCAAAATAACGATAATCTGTGATCACTCTTATTTCCCATCAAAAATTCGTTTTTTGAGCCAAAAATCAAATTTTTAACTGAAAACATAAAAGTCCATTTATTTTGGAAACTAGAAGAGATAGAGCCAAAATAACGATAATCTGTGATCACTCTTATTTCCCATCAAAAATCCATTTTTTGAGTGAAAACACAAAAGTCCATTTATTTTGGAAACTAGAAGAGATAGAGCCAAAATAACGATAATCTGTGATCACTCTTATTTCCCATTAAAAATCCTTTTTTTGAGTGAAAACACAAAAGTCCATCACTCTTATTTCCCATCAAAAATCCATTTTTTGGGTCAAAACACAAAAGTCAATTTATTTTGGAAACTAGAAGAGATAGAGCCAAAATAACGATAATCTGTGATCACTCTTATTTCCCATTAAAAATCCATTTTTTTGAGTGAAAACACAAAAGTCCATTTATTTTGAAAACTAGAAGAGATAGAGCCAAAATAACGATAATCTGTGATCACTCTTATTTCCCATCAAAAATTCATTTTTTCAGTTAAAAATTAATTTTTTGAGTGAAAACACAAAAGTCCATTTATTTTAGAAACTAGAAGAGATAGAGCCAAAATAACGTTAATTTGTGATCACTCTTATTTCCCAACAAAAATCCATTTTTTGAGTCAAAAATCAAAGTGAAACATAAAAGTCCATTTATTTTGGAAACTAGAAGAGATAGAGCCAAAATAAAAATAATCTGTGATCACTCTTATTTCCCATCAAAAATCCATTTTTTGAGTGAAAACACAAAAGTCTATTTATTTTGGAAACTAGAAGAGATAGAGCCAAAATAACGATAATCTGTGATCACTCTTATTTCCCATCAAAAAACCATTTTTTGAGTTAAAAATCCATTTATTTTGGTAAGTAGAAGAGATAGAGCCAAAATAACGTTAATCTGTGATCACTCTTAATTCCCATTAAAAATCCATTTTTTGAGTGAAAAAACAAAAATCCATTTATTTTGGAAACTAGAAGAGATAGAGCCAAAATAACGATAATTTGTGATCACTCTTATTTCCCATCAAAAATCCATTTTTTGAATCAAAACATAAAAGCACATTTATTTCGGAAACTAGAAGAGATATAGCCAAAATAACGATTATCTGTGATCACTCTTGATTCCCATCAAGAATCCATTTTTTGAGTTAAAAACCCATTTTTTGAGTGAAAAAACAAAAATCCATTTATTTTGGAAACTAGAGGAGATAGAGCCAAAATAACGATAATCTGTGCTCACTATTTTTTCCCATCAAAAATCCATTTTTTGAGTCAAAATATAAAAGTCCATTTATTTCGGAAACTAGAAGAGATAGAGCCAAAATAACGATAATCTGTGATCACTCTTATTTCCGAAAAAAATCAGATTTTTGAGTGAAAACATAAAAGTCCATTTATTTTGGAAACTAGAAGAGATAGAGCCAAAATAACGATCATCTGTGATCACTCTTATTTCCCATAAAAAATCCATTTTTTTTTTGAGTGAAAACACAAAAGTCCATTTATTTTGGAAACTAGAAGAGGTAGAGCCAAAATAACTATAATCTGTGATCACTTGTATTTTCCGTCAAGAAATCAGTTCTAAGTAGGGTTATTCACTATCCGCAAATGTTCTTTACTTTACATACATTTTTTTTGTTATTTAAAGCTTTCTATGTATCAAACAAATATTTAATGATTATTAGATCATCAATGTAGATGCAACTGTACCTCCACTCCTACTCTTTAAAAGTTTGTAAATTTTATCAAGATTTAAAGTATCAACACCACTACTCGGAGTATCGAGAAAAACTTTACTTTCAAGGTTAAATATTATTATTATTTTATGGATCAAAAAGTTAATACTTCAAGAAAGTGCTGTCTATGGGTTTTTAATAAAGTTTAATTTTTATAAATAAGTTTTGAATTTTGATAAATTTTGACTTTAAGATATGTTTTTTTAATGTAGTTGAATTGGCTTGGCCCTATAAACCATCTAACTAATTAACTAACAAACTAACTAACTAACTAAGTTGCGCCTCCACTTATTTTCCTCTCTTTGTTTGAACTAAAACTATGTTTGCTTCAATATTGTCCACGATTTTTTATGTTTGCTTCAGATTGCAGTTACAATCACCATAATGGCATTTTGCATTTTTTTGGCCTCACTCTCGACCGTTTTGTTTCATTCATTCGACTATGTACCTCTTGTCTATCTATTTGTCTTTGTATTTATTATGTTACTCTGAACTTTGCATTTTCAACAATATAAATCAATATTAAATCAAGTCTTTTATTTTTTCAAAATTCAGTTATTTTCAAAATTTTATGTCTGCAGTATCTCTAGCATGCAGCGATTGCAACATTTTTAAGTTTTTCTTATAATATGTTTTTCGTCTATGTTTATTTTCATAGATTTTTCTTTATCTTGTTAAAATTCCAATTTTGGACAAAAACATGTTTTGATTTTTCAGGTTTAGTTTTGACACCAAAAAATGAACAGATTAACACGTTGTAATATCAATCACCTAGAAATCATTGTATTTTTTACTCGTTATTGGCCAAAAATTTTAAACTTAAAGTTTATAGGCGGGTAATGGTGATTAACACATACACACTCATATTTACAAACATGTTCATTCATGTTTTATTAAATTCATACAACTAACCAACCCGTGAGCCATTTAAATTTAATGTTCACAAATTATCGGTATTAATTTAATGGTTTTTAATGTTGACCTTTTCGGCTTAAGTCATTAATAAAATGTGCTTTTAGCTTGATATGTTATGTATGAGTTTGAAATTTTGGTGGGGGTGAGGGGGGCTGTAGGTGGAGTTGGAGGGAAAATGTTAAGAGAATAGATAAATATGTGAACTGGTGTTTATTATGTGAGAAAATTAATTCAAACGACAACTAAATTTTAAGATCAGTAGGTGATCCATACTATGACTAGACTATGACTAGACTATGACTAGACTATGACTAGACTATGACTAGACTATGACTAGACTATGACTAGACTATGACTAGACTATGACTAGACTATGA
>NC_060950.1:17063924-17067656 GCF_022045245.1 Lucilia cuprina
TATGGACTAGACTATGGACTAGACTATAGACTAGACTATAGACTAGACTATAGACTAGACTATAGACTAGACTATAGACTAGACTATAGACTAGACTATAGACTAGACCAAGCAGTAAAAATCTATATTTATAAGAATGTTTATGTAAGTTTAAAGATATATGTACAAATGTATGTATAAATATTAAGAAGAAGCAAACCATAACAGATTTCTTGGAAGTAAAATATTTGTTCATGTCTCGCATATAAAAATCAATGAACCATAGTTATTAAACTTAAACGAGTCTAGATTTTATAAATTAAACAGTAACGGGTACGGGATGTAGGTGTATGTGTATAAGGAGTGTGTATGTACAAATCATGTATATGTACATGTATACGTATGTTTACTTGTGTTTAACAATTGTATTTAAACATCCATTAAATACAATTACTTTTGACAAGCTTTGATGAAACATTGTTTTAATTGTTTACATATGTAGAAAATGTTATACTTACACATACTGCATACATACATTTTTATGGATGGGATCAACACAAGAACATACATATGTACATGTGCTAAACACTCTTACAAATACATATTGCTATGTAATAAGCGTGTTAACAACATGCGTTTGTAATGTTAAATATTTTGCAATATAAATATTTTTGTTTACCTATGTATGTAATACACACAAATGTATGTATTTGTATATGGATGTACACACAAGGATATTCAGTTATTCGATTTTTAGTTTAAATTGGCTAGGACTTAATACCTTACACTATAATTATTCTTATTTCCCTAATAAAATCATTTTTTTGGTAAAAAAATTTAAAATTTTTGTTAAAACACTTGTGATTATAACAACGAAATAATTGTAAAAAATAAATTTATTTTATTAAAATTCGCAATAATCTTCTGAATACCCTTGTACTTATGTACATACCTTTATATATATCATTATTATACGATATTTATGTGTATGGACATAAGTATATATGAATGTATGTTTATATACATATGTGTACTACTTACCGTCAACAACTATCAAAGGTCAATATTAAAGTATCCGTTTCGGTACAGAAACAGCTGAAAGTCATTAATTTGACCTTAATAACTCAAATTACTGACGTAATGCGTGTCGAGATTTGAAGGATTTATCGTGTTATTAAACGGAATATAAACCATGGCTTTCAATAATTTAAGATTTTTTTCAACAAATAAGGCAAATAATTTTGCTTAAAATGCGCATAAATTAAATTTTGAACAAAACATATATATTACAAAGCCGCACAAATACTACTAATTTTTAAGTATTCTACGCTTTATCTAGTCTAAGGACTACAAGCAGTCCTTTATATAAAATTAGACTAAAGTCTAATCTATAGTCCAGTCTAAAGTCTAGTCTATAGTCTAGTCTATAGTCTAGTCTATAGTCTAGTCTATAGTCTAGTCTATAGTCTAGTCTATAGTCTAGTCTATAGTCTAGTCTATAGTCTAGTCTATAGTCTAGTCTATAGTCTAGTCTATAGTCTAGTCTATAGTCTAGTCTATAGTCTAGTCTATAGTCTAGTCTATAGTCTAGTCTATAGTCTAGTCTATAGTCTAGTCTATTCTATATTCTAGTCTATTCTATATTCTAGTCTATAGTCTAGTCTAGTCTATATTCTAGTCTATAGTCTAGTCTAGTCTATATTCTAGTCTTTAGTCTTGTCTATAGTTCTGTCTATAGTCTAGTCTATAGTCAAGTCCAGTCTATTCTATAGTCCATTCTATAGTATATTGTATAGTCTAGTCTATATTCTATTCTATAGTCTAGTCTATAGTATTTTCTATAGTCTAGTCTATAGTCTAGTCTATAGTATAGTCAATAGTATATTTTTAAGTGTAGAGTCTAGTACAAGGTTTACAGTATATTATATAGTCGTGTTTAAATCAAGTCTAAAGTCTAGACTTAAGGCTAATATTTATTATATGTAGTTTATATAATAGTCTAGGCTAGTCTAGTCCTAAGTATAATCTATAGTCTCCCTAGTTTATTTAATTTAATTGTAGCAATCGAAAAAAGTAATAAGATTTTCCGTAAGCCAATCATCTAATTTGTATGTAAAATTTTAATGTTAATATTTGTTCATTTCTTGTGCAAACATTTACACAAATAACAATTTGCACATTTTCTTAATGTAATGGCGGATGTTTGGTTTATTGAGTGAATTGTAGTGAGAGAAAATAAAAGTTAAGGAATACTAAAAAGTTGCGATTATAAAGTATGTCCCTTATTTTACGAGATTTTCTGATTTAAGTGTCAAAATACTTATGCAAATTTAGCTGCTTCTAAATTTATTTTCTGAATATTTTCAAAGGTCATATACCAATTCCGGAATAAAACCTATTAATACATCTACCGTAATATGATTTTATAATAACCGCCCAATTTTAACTAATAGACTATTTCTGCAATGTTTCTTGTAATTGTCTCCTTAGAGAACTAACCGGTAATTTAACGAATTTTAACTCTAAGTGTTTCGGGACGTACACATGTTATCTTACGATTGTTTGTATAAATGGAGTATGTTTGTGTTTGTATAACTAAATAATTTATAACTTAAGTATTTTGAATACTATGGCAATAGTTATTTTATAAATATATATACATGCATACAAACATACACAAGCTACACATACATTCATATGTTAATGTATTTCAGTTAATATTTGTAATATTTTAGCAAATGAATGACAGACTTTGATTATCTAACAGCTTGGAGGATTGTTTATAGCTGGACTGACAGACTAACCGGCTGGCTGACTGACATTGTGTGTGTTTAGGTACTAATCACTTGGATTGTTTTCATTTTGGTTCCCAGAAAGGCAGGAGGAATATACAAAGAAAACGGACACTTCAAAACCAAGTAGCACAAATTGGTTTATAATAAAATTTTCTTAAAGTATAAAATTCTTACAAACGCATACAATTATATTCCTTAATTGTATATGCGTACATTTTAACTAGTGATAAAAATGTATAAATAGGTTTATCATATCGTTTGTATAATCATATACCAAATGATCTCTAATGGTATTTACACTCATATCTTACATTATATAGACAAAATATGCTTATCAATTAAAAGTTATTTTAAAGATCATTCTTTTGAATCACAAAATAATTTAATATATTTTAAAACTTATCATTTTAAAAGGGCGATTCCAAATTCGTTATGGCTACATAAAGCACTAATACTTATGATTTGTGAAAATTTAATTGAAAATCCCCTAAAGAGCATATTCTATTCGAACAAGTAACTGAAGATTATTTTCGCAAATAATTATGAGTGTTAAAATGCAAGAAATGTAAATGTCCGTCCTTTGGTTCTTATTTCAATTTCTTCTATGTTCTACGTTAAGTTTGAATATAAAATTAAATTTGTTTCTTCTTTGTGCAATTGTAAGTAGTTTTAATTAAATATTTATTTAGAAATGGAATATAGACGCATGAAAATCGTAGGAGGAGGGAGGTTAGAAGAGGGACAATATATGAATTTCTTGTTTGCCAAAATTTGCCTTGAAAATTTGTAAAAATAGATTTTAAAGGAAAACAGCAACAATCTACGAGATTACAGACACCTTCACCATACCAGACTAGACAATAGACTAGACTATAGACTAGACTATAGACTAGACTATAGACTAGACTATAGACTGGACTATAGACTAGACTATAGACTAGACTATAGACTAGACTAT
>NC_060950.1:17067756-17091002 GCF_022045245.1 Lucilia cuprina
ATAGACTAGACTATAGACTAGACTATAGACTAGACTATAGATTAGACTATAGACTAGACTATAGATTAGACTATAGACTAGACTATAGACTAGAATATAGACTAGACTGTAGACTAGAATATAGACTAGACTGTAGACTAGCCTATAGACTAGACTGTAGACTAGACTGTAGACAATATTATGGACTAGACTCTACACTAGATTATAGACTGGAATGTTAGGCTAATGGTTAGGGTCTCAAATTTGACCTACAATATAAAATTAAAAGGTTGTTTTGAAAATGTCCTTTATATTTCTCCTTGCATTTACAAAGTTTTATGTTTATTTAATAAACACAGAGACGTAAAATCTCGATATCCTAAGATTTATTGAACTGAATTACAAATCTTAAGAGATTTTTTTTCGATTTTAACAAATAGTAGAACATTTTTACGTGTTATCCATTACGTGTTAAATATTAAATATGCTTGTTTTTATACCCTTCAGCTTCGTTAGGAAGGTATATAAAAGTATTTCCGTTTGAAAATTTTACAATATAATTCTCCGATCTTCTAAAGTATATATATAATATGGATATTATAAGTTGCCATATTCGTTAGTCTGTATATTAAAATCTTTTTTTGAATTCTCCAGATTTTTTTTGGGATCTTGCTATTCCAAGTTTCTGTCTGATATGATTTCCTATTTACAGTCAGCAATATTGTTTTTGCAGGGACGAAAAAATCCTTTTTTAACGAAATGAGTTTTCTTTACAAATTATACAAATCTTAATTTTAGTACATTATTGAAGAGTGCATAAGATTCGATACAGACGAATGTAGATCTATTGCTTGTTTCCTCATAGAATTACAATAGCTTTGTATTTGTGTTTGTGGGATTTTAGTTTTTTTTTATTTACACATTACTACAGTTTATGACATATCAAGGCCAAGGCAATCACATAAACTATAAAACATGTAGATGTTAATACAATGAAAACATTTTGATATAATCATTTGAAAATTACAATTGACAGGATTCCAGAGTGAGAGAAAAAAACAGGTCGAAGAGAATATGACTAGACATTTGTAAAATAAAAAACCAGACAAACGAGCCATAAAAAGAAACCCCAGAAACTTTAAATGTTTTCTTTTCTTTATTCACTCAATTTCTTGGAAACTGGACCATTTATTAACCTCCACCAGTTAGCCAATATAAAATGTTACAATTTAGTATTGTAAAAAAATTCAATTTTTCTTTACAATTTGGCATGTTATTTCCCCTTGTGTTTCAGTAAATTGTGACCTGTATTGACCATAACATAAGCTTTTAACACCTTATTTTATTAACTGAATACGAGTTGAATCCTTACACACACACACACTCGGTTAGACATTAAGTTTAGTAGCTTAGGAGGTACTTACTGCCACAATTTTATTATGTGTAAATGTGTGCGCCAAAGCGTGTATGGCAATGTAACACACTTAATGTAACCAAGTCATAAACAACTGGAAAAAATAAAACCCATCATCAGTTTATATTGGCCACTCTATAAATTTTATGTAATACACACTGTAACACAAACACTTTCTCTCACTTTGGCTTAATATAATATGGCATACAATTAGGCGCCGAAAAATTGGTGTTTTATTAACGTACACTCACACACTGAAATTATCACGATGATTTTTAACAGTATGGCGACAAAATTATGAAATCTTTAGTCCAGCTGTAGAAAATTTAGCACTTAAGTGCTTTTTGATATCAAAAAATAGTATAGTCTACAGTTTAGTCTAAGTCTAGTTTATATTTTATTCTATATAGCCTACTATTTAGTCTAGTCTATAGTCTAGTCTATAGTCTAGTCTATAGTCTAGTCTATAGTCTAGTCTATAGTCTAGTCTATAGTCTAGTCTATAGTCTAGTCTATAGTCTAGTCTATAGTCTAGTCTATAGTCTAGTCTATAGTCTAGTCTATAGTCTAGTCTATAGTCTAGTCTATAGTCTAGTCTATAGTCTAGTCTATAGTCTAGTCTATAGTCTAGTCTATAGTCTAGTCTATAGTCTAGTCTATAGTCTAGTCTATAGTCTAGTCTATAGTCTAGTCTATAGTCTAGTCTATAGTCTAGTCTATAGTCTAGTCTATAGTCTAGTCTATAGTCTAGTCTATAGTCTAGTCTATAGTCTAGTCTATAGTCTAGTCTATAGTCTAGTCTATAGTCTAGTCTATAGTCTAGTCTATAGTCTTCTTAGTCTAGTCATAGTTAGTCTATAGTCTAGTCTATAGTCTAGTCTATAGTCTAGTCTATAGTCTAGTCTATAGTCTAGTCTATAGTCTAGTCTATAGTCTAGTCTATAGTCTAGTCTATAGTCTAGTCTATAGTCTAGTCTATAGTCTAGTCTATAGTCTAGTCTATAGTCTAGTCTATAGTCTAGTCTATAGTCTAGTCTATAGTCTAGTCTATAGTCTAGTCTATAGTCTAGTCTATAGTCTAGTCTATAGTCTAGTCTATAGTCTAGTCTATAGTTCTAGTCTATAGTCTAGTCTATAGTCTAGTCTATAGTCTAGTCTATAGTCTAGTCTATAGTCTAGTCTATAGTCTAGTCTATAGTCTAGTCTATAGTCTAGTCTATAGTCTAGTCTATAGTCTAGTCTATAGTCTAGTCTATAGTCTAGTCTATAGTCTAGTCTATAGTCTAGTCTATAGTCTAGTCTATAGTAGTCTCTAGTCTAGTCTATAGTCTAGTCTATAGTCTAGTCTATAGTCTAGTCTATAGTCTAGTCTATAGTCTAGTCTATAGTCTATAGTCTAGTCTATAGTCTAGTCTATAGTCTAGTCAATAGTCTAGTCTATAGTCTAGTCTATAGTCTAGTCTATAGTCTAGTCTATAGTCTAGTCTATAGTCTAGTCTATAGTCTAGTCTATAGTCTAGTCTATAGTCTAGTCTATAGTCTAGTCTATAGTCTAGTCTATAGTCTAGTCTATAGTCTAGTCTATAGTCTAGTCTATAGTCTAGTCTATAGTCTAGTCTATAGTCTAGTCTATAGTCTAGTCTATAGTCTAGTCTATAGTCTAGTCTATAGTCTAGTCTATAGTCTAGTCTATAGTCTAGTCTATAGTCTAGTCTATAGTCTAGTCTATAGTCTAGTCTATAGTCTAGTCTATAGTCTAGTCTATAGTCTAGTCTATATAGTCTATAGTCTAGTCTATAGTCTAGTCTATAGTCTAGTCTATAGTCTAGTCTATAGTCTAGTCTATAGTCTAGTCTATAGTCTAGTCTATAGTCTAGTCTATAGTCTAGTCTATAGTCTAGTCTATAGTCTAGTCTATAGTCTAGTCTATAGTCTAGTCTATAGTCTAGTCTATAGTCTAGTCTATAGTCTAGTCTATAGTCTAGTCTATAGTCTAGTCTATAGTCTAGTCTATAGTCTAGTCTATAGTCTAGTCTATAGTCTAGTCTATAGTCTAGTCTATAGTCTAGTCTATAGTCTAGTCTATAGTCTAGTCTATAGTCTAGTCTATAGTCTAGTCTATAGTCTAGTCTATAGTCTAGTCTATAGTCTAGTCTATAGTCTAGTCTATAGTCTAGTCTATAGTCTAGTCTATAGTCTAGTCTATAGTCTAGTCTATAGTCTAGTCTATAGTCTAGTCTATAGTCTAGTCTATAGTCTAGTCTATAGTCTAGTCTATAGTCTAGTCTATAGTCTAGTCTATAGTCTAGTAGTCTAAGTCTATAGTCTAGTCTATAGTCTAGTCTATAGTCTAGTCTATAGTCTAGTCTATAGTCTAGTCTATAGTCTAGTCTATAGTCTAGTCTATAGTCTAGTCTATAGTCTAGTCTATAGTCTAGTCTATAGTCTAGTCTATAGTCTAGTCTATAGTCTAGTCTATAGTCTAGTCTATAGTCTAGTCTATAGTCTAGTCTATAGTCTAGTCTATAGTCTAGTCTATAGTCTAGTCTATAGTCTAGTCTATAGTCTAGTCTATAGTCTAGTCTATAGTCTAGTCTATAGTCTAGTCTATAGTCTAGTCTATAGTCTAGTCTATAGTCTAGTCTATAGTCTAGTCTATAGTCTAGTCTATAGTCTAGTCTATAGTCTAGTCTATAGTCTAGTCTATAGTCTAGTCTATAGTCTAGTCTATAGTCTAGTCTATAGTCTAGTCTATAGTCTAGTCTATAGTCTAGTCTATAGTCTAGTCTATAGTCTAGTCTATAGTCTAGTCTATAGTCTAGTCTATAGTCTAGTCTATAGTCTAGTCTATAGTCTAGTCTATAGTCTAGTCTATAGTCTAGTCTATAGTCTAGTCTATAGTCTAGTCTATAGTCTAGTCTATAGTCTAGTCTATAGTCTAGTCTATAGTCTAGTCTATAGTCTAGTCTATAGTCTAGTCTATAGTCTAGTCTATAGTCTAGTCTATAGTCTAGTCTATAGTCTAGTCTATAGTCTAGTCTATAGTCTAGTCTATAGTCTAGTCTATAGTCTAGTCTATAGTCTAGTCTATAGTCTAGTCTATAGTCTAGTCTATAGTCTAGTCTATAGTCTAGTCTATAGTCTAGTCTATAGTCTAGTCTATAGTCTAGTCTATAGTCTAGTCTATAGTCTAGTCTATAGTCTAGTCTATAGTCTAGTCTATAGTCTAGTCTATAGTCTAGTCTATAGTCTAGTCTATAGTCTAGTCTATAGTCTAGTCTATAGTCTAGTCTATAGTCTAGTCTATAGTCTAGTCTATAGTCTAGTCTATAGTCTAGTCTATAGTCTAGTCTATAGTCTAGTCTATAGTCTAGTCTATAGTCTAGTCTATAGTCTAGTCTATAGTCTAGTCTATAGTCTAGTCTATAGTCTAGTCTATAGTCTAGTCTATAGTCTAGTCTATAGTCTAGTCTATAGTCTAGTCTATAGTCTAGTCTATAGTCTAGTCTATAGTCTAGTCTATAGTCTAGTCTATAGTCTAGTCTATAGTCTAGTCTATAGTCTAGTCTATAGTCTAGTCTATAGTCTAGTCTATAGTCTAGTCTATAGTCTAGTCTATAGTCTAGTCTATAGTCTAGTCTATAGTCTAGTCTATAGTCTAGTCTATAGTCTAGTCTATAGTCTAGTCTATAGTCTAGTCTATAGTCTAGTCTATAGTCTAGTCTATAGTCTAGTCTATAGTCTAGTCTATAGTCTAGTCTATAGTCTAGTCTATAGTCTAGTCTATAGTCTAGTCTATAGTCTAGTCTATAGTCTAGTCTATTGTCTAGTCTATAGTCTCGTCTATAGTCTAGTCTATAGTCTAGTCTATAGTCTAGTCTATAGTCTAGTCTATAGTCTAGTCTATAGTCTAGTCTATAGTCTAGTCTATAGTCTAGTCTATAGTCTAGTCTATAGTCTAGTCTATAGTCTAGTCTATAGTCTAGTCTATAGTCTAGTCTATAGTCTAGTCTATAGTCTAGTCTATAGTCTAGTCTATAGTCTAGTCTATAGTCTAGTCTATAGTCTAGTCTATAGTCTAGTCTATAGTCTAGTCTATAGTCTAGTCTATAGTTTTGCCCTTATCTTCCCAAGAACACATATAACTGTGTCCATAGTCTAGTCTATAGTCTTGTCTATAGTCTTGTCTATAGTCTAGTCTATAGTCTAGTCTATAGTGTAGTCTATAGTCTAGTCTATAGTCTAGTCTATAGTCTAGTCTATAGTCTAGTCTATAGTCTAGTCTATAGTTTTGCCCTTATCTTCCCAAGAACACATATAACTATCAGTTAACTCAGAAACCCCTATATATATAACCTAATGCAAACAAGGAAGATTGTGTGTTCTCGTGCAAAATGTAAACAATCAACGCCTTCACTAACAATGCATCCACACCCGCCAATATAGGCCTGGAAACTGAAATTTAAGTTCTTTACTTTAAATATTGATTATATGGTGCAAATGTGGAGTAGTATACTGCTTCAAATTGGGGTGAAATTCTAATAAATTTACATAAATAATTTTATTCAACTTTTTGGTTGCCATCTAATGATGCATAAATTCTGTCGTGTTTTATGGCGGCTACAATTAATTGTCATTCGAAGTGACAATTAGGTCGATGTATGGTTTTACTTAAAAAGCAAATTATAGACGTGTTTCCGTTACTAGTGTATAGTTCTTTTTTTTTTTTTTTTGTACAGTTTAGTATATTGGCGTGTGATAACAAATAACGAATGTTTATTGTTTAGGTTAGATGAAATGTATATATTTTTTAATTTAAATTTTAAGATTCAAAAAAGTTTAGAAGATATATTCCAAAACAAACTTAAGATTTATGAAGTGACGCACGTAAATAAATACATATTTTACAGATTTATCTAAAAATGGGTATGATTTTTTTATTATTAAAAAACTATATTAGAGTTTGAAGAAAACGAAGAAGTTCGATCTTTTCATCATTCAATCCCCATTTACAAATAGAACATACAAAATTTCAGCTGCGAATTACACAAGCTGTATGTATTTTAGTTTGAATAACTAAATTACATTAATATTACCATGTTTCTACGATCAGTTGAATTACTTAATTTGGCCTCTGAATGAAGATAGCCAATTATACCGTTTCTACGATCCATTCGTAATTCATTTTGACGGTTCATCGCCGTGGAAAATTATATATTATTAAAAAATAAATTAACTACTTTGTTAAACAATGCAAGAAACTTATTTCTGTATCATACACTCACACACACACAAATATTCCAGAGAATAGCTAAATAATGTTATAGTCGGTCGAGGCCGACCACATAATACCCTACACCTGTATACGAATAAAATGTAATTTAGTTTTCATAATAAAGGATTTAAGTTGAATTGTACCTTGCCTCAGATATCCTAAATCCATTTACTGTTTAATAAAACTGTGGATATTTAAGTAAAATTTTGATGGGGGCTTTTTAGAGGTTCTAGTGTCAAATGAGGCCCTATAATTAACCATTTTCAATAGGTTCCGTTCCTGGGACAATAGAAGATCATGTATCAAATTTCATTCAATTATCTTCAAAATTGCGGCCTGTAGTTTGATTACAAGGTTTACATGGACGGACAGACGGACGGACATAGCTAAATCGACTCAGCAAAAGATTATATCTATCTATCTATCATCTATCTATCTATCTATCTATCTATCTATCTATCTATCTATCTATCTATCTATCTATCTATCTATCTATCTATCTATCTATCTATCTATCTATCTATCTATCTATCTATCTATCTATCTATCTATCTATCTATCTATCTATATATCTATCTATCTATCTATCTATCTATCTATCTATCTATCTATCTATCTATCTATCTATCTATCTATCTATCTATCTATATATCTATCTGTTCATCCATAGGTCTATGGCTTTTGAAAACCCAAATGCAACTCACACAGATGATTCTTCGTAGTACTTAACTATGTCTTTCGCCATTTATTCACCATTCCCTAAGCTTTATGAAAAAGCTTTAAAGTTCAAAACAATGAATATATGTATGTATGTATGTATGTATGTATGTATGTATGTATGTATGTATGTACATTTAGTTTACCATTTCTAAATTACACTTAAATTTCATTTATACCCTCTCTGAACGGAAAACTTACTTACTTTATACTTCAATAAATGCATAAATATGTATTGAATGTATGTGTGTATGTGTTTTTTTAGTTTTGTAACAGACCGAATTTATTGCTCTTACTACTTTATCCCCATTCTGCATAATTCTTTTTCTTTTCATTAGTTTTGCGGTGATTTTAATACGGTTCGCATTAGTTAGTTTGTTTGTCCAAATAAGGTGTTAATTAAATAATTAATTATTGTGTTTTAATCTCTTAAATAATTGAAAATAACAATAATAACACAAAAAGAAGTTTAAGTGAAAATTTAGTGTTAATATTTGTGCAATTATTTCTTATTATTAGCTAGATTGTTCTATATAAATTTTGTGCAAAGAATACACATTGTTTAATTGTTTTCTAAAGACATTTGTTGAAAAAACGGTGGAAAGAGTATGGGAGGAGAATTATTAAAGAAAAAGACAATTCGAACATTGTTTTTAACAAAGGTTTGTTTGTCAGTGCTTAATTTGTGTATTATTTTAATACTTATTATTCGTTAGAAAGTGAGGCGAATGAAGCGTTTTTTATATAAAAATGTATAACATTGCTTTTGCGTGCGATACTTTAATTAATATTTTAATATTGTTAATAACTGATATAGATTTTTTTACACATTGTTTGATGTTTTTTTAGACAGTTTTATTAATATTTTAAATGAAATAACTTCTTAATTATATGAGCTTTTAAATATGTACATCTTAAGAAAGCTCTTAATGTTGTTACAAAATTTCATGTGAGATGAATTGCTGTTTTATTGAAACATTTTAAAGATAAATGTGTTCTGGTCCTGGTTCTGAAAGAGTTTTCATATTTATCATATGAGCATTTAAGATATATCCAATTATACATATATCAAAACTTTGAAACCCCTTAATTACCAGACTCCAATAGAGCGGATAAAAGTCACAAGAAAAATAACTTTCATGTGGTATAGACAATTGTTTTAAAATCAACTGCTTAAATTCTAGCATAAAGGAACTTATCAGAGTTGGCAAAGTTGGTACACTATCATGTGCTATAAACATTTTTTTCATAACATAGGACTTATCAGTCTTAACAAAGTTGGTACATTTCGATCTTCAACCATTTTCTACATTTTTAAATTATATTCCCTTATTGAAATAATAATTTAAAAATGTCCCAAGTCTTTTTTTAATTTTTCTCGATTTTGAGTGTAATTTTAAGCACACAGCTGCAGTAAATGGTTATTTCCAAAGAAAAATAAGTTATTTTTAGGATTTGAGGTAACTACATCCTAAAAAGGATAATATCCTGCGATAACCTTCGAAAACACTTTTTCCATTTTTCATCAAAAACGATCAATATACGTTAAAATAAAGTGTGTAATGAAGTCATATCCATAAAAAATTCAGCGTTTTAGTTTTGTGCGTGAAAGAGTAAAGTTCAAAAAATTTCCGATTTCCGCCAAATTTTAAATAAAATTTTCAAAAGGATTTTGTAAAGAATTCTGGAAGAGATTATAACCAGAAAACATAGCGTCCTTTTGGGATATATTTTTTCTGAGCGCTTTTCTATTCTATTCTTTAGACTTTCGACTAGCATTCTATAGATTAGACAATAAACTAGTCTAAAACACTATTAACTTCTCTATCCTCTAGTCCTTATAGTGAAAATATGCCGTCTACTGACTAGTCTAAGAACCAGTGACTTAATGTTCTTATTCAGTGTACACTTAATAAGGTAGCCTCGTCCACACAGCTGGCCATCAGCTGTTACAATCTTAACTGTCAAAATACCTACCTGTTTGTTTACATTAAGAAAAAATCGCAAAAATTGTAAAATTTTTTAAAAAGTGAGGAAAATTATGTTTTTTAATAAGTTTTCTGGTTGAATGGTGATTAAATGTCTTTGTTGTCCTCCTCCCTTGACAAAAAAAAAGAAAATATTTTGCTCCGGCATACGTTGCGAATCAGATTCAACAATTTTTAGCACAAGCAATTACTTTTCACAAAAATAACGTATTCGCAAAATTTGTCTTCCCAATAGTTACAGTTATGTTTTTCAGACATCCAAAGTTTCATTAATAATTTAATATTAATAGTATTATTAAGTGTACAACAAGGATGGCAAAATTGGTACGATGGTACTTTTTTTTGATACTAATTGATGTACAAAAGTACCGTGATACTCCCGAGTCTTATTTGATACTTTCAGGGCTACAATCTCAATATCCGATTATCGTTTAACCGGTAGTAAATCTGTCTGTTAAAATATTTTTTGTATGGGAAGTTTCAATAAATCGTTTTGAAATAACAAGAGAATTAGAATATGGGGATAAAAGTTTCTTTAAAATTTAAAATACTTTTTAAAATATTTTTTGGCACTTTTTCTCGAAAATGCATCAAATAAAAGTTGTAGGAAACAGCTACTAAAGTACTCTTTAACTTTAGTAGCTGTTTCTCTTTAATATTATCAGACTTAATGTTAAAATAGTTGAATCCCTAAGATCATGTTAGACGCTTCTATAAGATTAATCAGCGCTGAGTTCGAATATTATTTCATATTTTCTCCATCACATCTGGAATCTGGGATAATATATCCTGAGTTTTGAGAAAACGCAATTTTGTTCCCTTTTCGAGAATTTATATCAGCGCCATGAGTGCTTTAAATATAACATTTTACAAAGTACAATTTCGATATAATATTTGTGTCGTAGCTATGAGATACTATGCATTTCCTCGGAAAACTTCATCAAATTATATTAAAGATGTTAACATTGAAGGACGGACACCACATCAACATTTAGCGTCCATTCCAATTTATAAATATATTTCAGAAATTACAAACTTTTAGCAAAAAAAAAAAACTTAGCATGTGGAGAGGACAGTGAAACTCTGGGGCACTATCTTTGCAACTGCCAGGCATTCGTCGAAGTTAGATCCAAGTATCTTGGAAGTGATGTTATTCCAGAAATAACATTCCTGACTAACACTGATTGGAATAATTCATTTAGTTCCTTTTTTTCATGATAAAGATTGTGGCCTAGGTGCATTTCTTCGAATTTGATGTAGTACACATTCTCCTATCAGCCTAACCTAAGTACTTTGAGATCCAAAAAAAGTACTCTCTGAAATATTTTTTTGATACTGAAACAAAATCTCTTTTTCCATCCCTGACAGTGTACACTGGTCTTGTTTATAGACTAGTTAATAAATATGACCATTAAGTCAATACACTGGTTCTTAGACTAGTCAGTACTAACCTATTTTATAAAATAGCCTTTTCAATAGACTAGTACATTGATTTATGAACTTGGTAATTGATATATACAAATATTGATTAGTTAATTGACTAAAGAAATCGACTTGAAATGCTTTATGTTTTATATTGGTATGAATTTACAAAAAATATAGATTCAGTACAATGGGATTAAAAAAGTACACTTTTTAATGCGGTTTTGTACAATATGAAAATTTCATATGTCATCCCTGAACTTATTTATATTCATTGCAATTGTAAGAAAAAGCGCAACATTGTTGACACTGTTCTAATAACATTTGTTTTTGTAAATAAATAAACTTTTGTTTTCTTTCAATTCCTTCTTTTCTTCAATTAACTTTTCTGTTGATGCTCATCATCTATTTACAAAAACAAACTACAGGCAGAAGTTTAAAACTACAACAACAATGTATCGGTTGCAATTTTTTCCATACAAACAAATATTCTCTATGTTTGTTGTTGTGTTTTTATTTCTATTTCTTTCTTTTTGTTCTTTTGCATGCAATTATTTAGTCTTGCGGGAGTTTTTGTATGGTTCGGTAGTGTGGTGAAATGTTTATTGTTAAATTAGTAAAATAAAAGTGTTTTTAGTGTAAAAAATTAAATAAATTTCTTAGTAAAAGGTTAATAAAATGTTTAATTATAATTAAGTTAAAGGTTTTTGTAAAAATTTACTCTAAAAAGTGTTTAAAATTGTGTTAAAAGTTTTGAGAAGAAAATTACTTCGTTTAATTTCGTCTGATGCTTAAATTTACTTGTTGATGTGTAAGAAGAAGGAGGAGAGAGAAAAAGCAAGTAGCAGATGATTCGTTTAAAAGGTAATTTGGTTAACAAAAAGGCGCCAAATGAATTCTATACACCTAATTCGTTTTAAAAGTTTTCTGTTTACCCCCTTTGTTAAAGAGTTTTTATTAAGTAGCATGATTACAACTGTGACCACAGACGACAAGCGACTGTTATTAAAGTGTAGTTTGTTGAATAACATATTAGAGATGTCAAAACATCATGTTAATTGTTAAACTTAATAAACTCTTTTAAAGCAATTACAATAAGGTAGACATTTAGCAAATTAATTTTAAAATATTCGAATTTAAAATACTTATTTTTATTTCAATTATAAAATGTTTTTTTTTTTTTACTTTTTATATCATTTCAGGTAAGTGTTTCCCATCACTTCTGTTACAGTCTTCATTAACTCAATCAACAGAATATTTAAATTAATTTTTCCATTGACAACGACTGGTGTTAGTATTGCTGGAATAATGGAATACATATAGTAAATTCTTTTATTTTGTTTCCATAAGGAAAATGTTTATATAAAATATGTAAGTAATTTAGTTTTTATATGGTAACGAATGAATTCCTTATTTTAAAGAATTTTTGTTTAAGATGAAAGAGTTGATAGTGAAAATTTGTTGCTTATATAGTAGGGTATAACAATAGCTAGATAGCTAGATAGATAGATAGATAGATAGATAGATAGATAGATAGATAGATAGATAGATAGATAGATAGATAGATAGATAGATAGATAGATAGATAGATAGATAGATAGATAGATAGATAGATAGATATTTTAGATTGCAAGATTCATATCCACAGTTTATAACATTCAAATTTTAGAACTAGTTCAGTTCTAGTTCAGTTCTGGTTCAGTTCTTGTTCAGTTCTTGTTCAGTTCTAGTTCAGTTCTAGGTCAATTCTAGTTCAGTTCAACTTCAGTTCAGTTCTAGTTCAGTTTTAGTTCAGTTCTAGTTCTGTTCTAGTTCAGTTCTAGTTCAGTTCTAGTTCAGTTCTAGTTCAGTTCTAGTTCAGTTCTAGTTCAGTTCTAGTTCAGTTCTAGTTCAGTTCTAGTTCAGTTCTAGTTCAGTTCTAGTTCAGTTCTAGTTCAGTTCTAGTTCAGTTCTAGTTCAGTTCTAGTTCAGTTCTACTTCAGTTCTAGTTTAGTTCTAGTTCAGTTCTAGTTCATAATATTTAAAAAAACCTTTTGTAGGTTGGGTTTTCGTATAATAATATGAGCGTGTGTCTGTATTCGAACATGTGGATTTGGACACCTTCTGTATAAAAAGCGTTAAAAATATGCTGCTGAGTACTTTGCAAATAAACAGAAGTCTCATAGTAGGTGGATTTTATTAAAATACGAATAGAATGAGTATGAAAAAATGACAAAGACATTGGAATGAAACTAACATTTGATCATGTTGATGAGGATGATGACGTGGCAAGCATTCAGACAGTAGATGCTGTTGATTTTAGTGACAAGAGATGAGACTTGTAATTGATTATTTATATAATTGATTATTTATATACGAATATAAAATTTTAAACGAATGAAATACTACCTTAATATATTCCCAAAATGAGAATACGTACTAGTTTTTTTAATAAAGTAAAATTTTAAATGCAGGAGATGTGAGTAGATTGTATTGATGTTTTAACATTTTTCTTTGGCACTACATAATATAATTTTTCTTTTTAACGATACACATTGAAATGCATTGCAATTTTTAAGATGGATTCAATGATAATGACATTGCACAGTAGGATGATAATATAAAAAAGTGAATTTTAAATTTTTAACAAAGAATGATTTTAATTTCAGTAATATAAACGAGGAAAAAAACATATATCATTGTTATTTAGACATAATTGCATTTCTATTGTCATAATTTTCAAAATTATTAACTCAACTCTTTTAAATACCCACCTCATTCACATTCAACTAAAACACTGTTTTATACATATACATACATATGTATATTACAATCACATTTGTTTTGCTATGTTTCTTCAGTTGTTGCTGTGTCTTGAGTATTGTCAACTTTTTCATCTCAAGATTTCTTCCATGTTGTCGACCGCTTTCTTCCTAACTCAATTTAAAAGGTTCCACATTGCCAGACATTAATGTGATAGAAATACATTGGCATACTATCTACATATGTATGTGTATGTTAAGGAAATGTCAGTTTATTTACCTTGACATACTTACTAGTACTTAGATGCAAGATTTATTCATTTCTTTTATTCTATGAGTTTTATTGCGTTATATTTTAGGACAAAGAATAACTTTTGTAAAATTTAAGTTTAGATATTTGTTGAAAATTAAATTTTTAAAAAATTTATCTTCTATATAATGTTGGTCTTTCCAAATAAATAACTAACAATTTTTTAAAAATTTCTTAAAATGTTAATTTATATTTTACGTATGCACATATACATACATATGTACGTGTGGCATACAACCTCAAACAAAATAATTTTGACAGTTTGGTTTTGTAAATTATGCAAATAAATATTAATTAAATTTATACTTTTAAACAATTATGCCATTCTAAACTACAAATCAATGTACACATTTTTTAGCTTATAAGTTTCTTTAGTTTTTGTTTTAAATAGTCATAAAACTTGCAGTAAATTTGTTTGTCTGACCTTTTCAAAAAGTCAGACGCATTAAACAAAATAAACAAATACTGCAATTAACTGTAAGCATTTTTTGACAGTTTTGACATTTGAATATATGGAGATTTATAACTGTCTTCAATGTAGGTAATTAATATTAACAGTAACATATCTGTCAAAGTAATTGTTTATTACCTTTTTTTAAATAATGAAAAAATTTACATATTTTTTAAGATTATCTGTTATTTTTTAAGATAAAATCAAAATATTTTTAGTTTCTAATTACAATTTTGTTATTAATTTGAGGATATAGACTACACTACGATATTATATATGTATATAGACTATAGACTAGACTATAGACTAGACTATAGACTAGACTATAGACTAGACTATAGACTCGACTATAGACTCGACTATGGACTAGACTATAGACTAGACTATAGACTAGACTATAGACTAGACTATAGACTAGACTATAGACTAGACTATAGACTAGACTATAGACTACGAAATAAACTACAAGTAGTTTCTACTATCAGTTACCCAAAAAAAAGGTGAAAATTTTTAAGAAAATTAAAAAAACAAAATACATTTCTCAAGTGTTTACTAACTCTTTTGTGTTTTTTATTATTATTGTTAATTTTGTTTTCAACAACAACACATTTGTTTTTTGCAAACAATTGTGAAATTAATTTTATTCATGGCCTGTTAAAATCGTCTTTGTTTTCGTTGCTATTTTTGTGTCATATGTTTTTGGTTGTTTTCTATGACAAATGTTTCTCTATTTTGTTTACTTTAATTCAAAATATATTTGCGTTGTTTATATATATATATTTTTTTTTGTTTTGTACTAAGATTTATTTTTCGTTTCCATTAAAATATTAAAACAGTTTTGCTGCAAATAGTACGCAGCATTGGAAAAAGAGTTGCCAGCTTTAAATGATTAGAAAAAAGGTAAAATGGGAACAATGTTACTGTGAATATGACTTATGGAAAGAGGATGAAATGACAATTGACAGGGAACTTGACATTATATTTGAAAATATGTTTAAGAGGACATATCTCTTTAATACGACATTCTCCAAGAAGAAAGAGAAAGTATAATCTAACTAGATAAACCCAGAGTGATTTTCTTCCCTAGGTTAGGTTGTTGAGGCAGTCGGCCCTTTGACCGACTCACTTGGGTCCTAGTGGTCCCTGTAACGGATCCTGCGAATAGAAAAATAGAGCTGCAAGCTCATGCAATATTGGACTGCCTAAGTAGAAACTCAGTCCTGATATTTGCCAGGGCAGGACAGATGCAGAGGAAATGTACTACGGTTTCTTCTTCATCCTTACATTGGCAACTCCTGCAAAATTCGTTGTATGGAAGATTAAGTCAACTAAAGTGTCAGTCTTCTTGTATGTGCACATATAATACAGTGCCCTGTCAGGATGGCTACCAGATAGAAAGATCTACGCTCATCGTATAAAGGTCATATCATTCTTTATATTGAGCAGTGGGTCATTGATGACCATCTGGTCTGGGCAGACCCATAAAGTTCATGCTGAATAAAGGATTTACAGCATGAAAGCAGGCTCCCTTATGTGACGGCGGGAACCAGTTTTTGCTATTTCGTTTTTCGGGAATATTGGAGTGACCTTTGGTTCACTCCAGGTACGAATGGTTCGCCATCTCGTCATGAGACACCCAACATTCGCGAATCAGTCTGGATGTTGTGTAGACACCGGATAAAGTTCTATCTGCCATTAAGGTTTACTGTCAGTACAAATTCGAATATTTCCTTTGCATATTCTATAGTACCTCATCCAGTTAGCCGCTCTCTGTATAGCTGAGATTTCAGCCTGTAAGGCGCTACAGTTGTCGTCTAGTCTAAAACACACCGCCTTATTAAAGCTGGGGATAAAGAAACCACCACTCACACCTGTTGAGGACTTAGATCCATCAGTATAGATGTAAAGTGTTGCACGTTCTGAGAAGGATATTTCATTTGACATCTGAATTGTGAATCTTGTGTCCGGAAGGAGCGTGGTAGTGCAGTAATCGATATTCTCGGGGATGCTAGTCATATTCCCCAGGATAGAAGCATGACCATGTAGGTTTGGCTTCCATAACGAAAAATGTCAGGGAAACTATATAGCTAACGAATTAGCCATGAAGGGCGCGGAGTTGGATGAGAAAGATATCGAAAGATAAAAATTGGCATTTCTCTTTTGAAACTTTATGAAGCGAAGTGCAAATTAGGTTGTTTGGTGAAACCACTCGTCAGATCTTGATATCTATTTGGCCTCTATATAATGATCTTAGATTTCAGAGGTGTTGGATGTGGAAGGAATCGAAAGAAAATCATTGGCATTACTCTTGTGAAACTTCATGATCAAGTCCAAATTAGGTTGTTAAGTGAAACCAATTGTCAGATCTTGAAGTCTATGTGGCCTCTGTATGATGCTCTCAGATCAAGACTGCTTATTAGCTTTTGAAGAGAGCAGATTAGCTTGTACGAGCTTGTACAGGACACTGTGTTATCGGCACCCATGCCAGGGGTCTAGGTCTTAGATATAACGTCTACTGTAAAATGAAAGTAAAGAAGAAGCATGGCTGAAAATGGTACCAAAATCACATTTGTTACACATTTTACCCCTTAAAAGTACGAATTTCAAAAAAGTACCAGACACCCATCTGCTCATTTTAAGAGTAGATACAGATGCATTTAAAATTTTTCTTGTATCATATTATGTAAGATATTTAAGAAAACCTGTTTTACCCGTTTTTCCCCCTTTTTACCCCTAAATGTGCAAATTTCCAAAAATCCCTCCTTAGTGGATCTACATAACCAAAAACACATCTACTGTCAAAATTTCATGATTCTAGATTCAGCCGTTTGGGCTGTGCGATGATGAATCAGTCAGTCAGTAACGCTACTCTTTTATATATATAGATAGTTGTCCGCAGGACAATGTCTTAGCTGATGAGTTGGTTGAGGTTCCTTCGAGATCCACGTAGTGGCTGTGGTTTAAACCCAAATTCGCGGGTAGAGTAAGTGGCGGATAAAAGACTGACGCATGATAATAGTCAATATTAAGGGATAAAATCATTGCTGTTGCCGAAAACAACAGATACCTCATAGAGGATTGACTGTGGGACTGAGCGTTGGAAATGAATTGGTATTAATTGTATAATGGTACGGGATTAATGTGAGGTTCGGCGGCCCTTATCCCAACCGTCCACTTAATGAATGTGTCGTATGTTTTTCTCTTATGAATGTGTCGTATGAATGAGATGTGTGCTGGATTGAATGATAATGAATGAAAGGTATCATATACATATAATACCATTCCTTGTCCAGATATGTTCAGAGTATACTCTGTTTATATCAGAATTACCACAGTGTGTCCCTTTGAGTAAGAACAATGTCTACGGCTTATTGATGGATCGTACTTCGGGCCACCGGTTACGTTTCTAGGTGTTGTTGCCAAATCAACAGAGGCCATCCAATGGTCAAGAGATTACATAGCTCGAGTACTCCAGCAAAGTACTTGTTCATGGACCGGTCAAAGCCAATCTACAAAAATTGCCACTTGAGTTCTTCATTTAAGAACAAAGGGGCGATGGTCGACCGTTCTCAAGTCCCAGTGGATGAAAAAGACCACCGTGAGATAAGGCCGTCAATGCAGGTGCTCACGTTAAAACTCTCGACAGTCAGTCCAGACCCCCCAAAAAGAATACCTTTAAAAGAGAAAAAAGTTTTCATATTTATATTCTTGTAGATGTAGTAATCGGTGCAAGAGATGATTGTTGCTGCTGCAGTTGAAACATATTACAGAGTAACAGTTTTATTGCAATTGTTGCGACAACTGCAGACGACGATAATATACATTTCCTAGCAAAGAAAATATATATTTATTTTGCTCTACCCCCCCTTTAGTTGATGATATTTTTAAGCTAATATCAAACATATAAAGAAAAATCTGAAGCACTTTCATAAAATCCAGTCTCGCTGTTAAACGCTTGTCGTTTTGTGGTTCTAATTGTAATCTTACTGTTAAGTAAATTATTTATAATATAAATTTTTATATGATAAACATGAGAAAAAGAGAGAAAGAAATAGTGAGTAGATGCACTAATTTGTTTGTATTTTTATATGAGAGCATTATAAGTTGTATTCGTAACGTATTCGTATTATTATTATTATTTGTTATTATTGTTGATGATGATACTTTTTTTTACCCTATACATCACTATAGAGGGGTGGGAGGGTATTATGCGTTTGTGCTGATGTTTGTAACACTCAGAAATTATGGTCTTACACCCATCTTAAAGTATACCAATCGATTTTTTTATTATATTTAGCTATGTCCATCTGTCTGTAAGCGCGTGTTCATGTAAACCTAGTGCTCGCTACAGGTGATCCAAAAACAAAGTCTAATGAAAAAAGTCTAAACGTACGCTCCGCATATGTCTTTTGATCTCATATACTATATATGTTCATGATCGGGCCTCATTTAACTCTAGTCCCCATACAAAATCCCCTTCAGCAAATTACTTAATGATCAAAATTTACAAACATTAATACAACGATAATATTCTGCATAAATATCGTAAATACCCAATTATAAGGATAGGACCATACTAACACTAATTAACATAATCACTGGTATAATCACATGGTCGACCATGTTCGACTATAAATTCTGACTTGTTTCAGTTGTTGCTATTGCTAGTTGCAAACTGTGTATTATCAATGTTGTTATTTGCAATATTTGATACAAGTATTACTAGATATAGCTTAAGAGTTGCCTCTTGTCAATTGGTGCAATAGTGTGTGTGGGAGAGATATAGAGACGAAGAGAAACATAGAGAATGACCCAATGGTTTTATAAGACATAATCGAGAGGAAAAGTAATCGCTACTGAAGAGTCTTCAAGAAAAAAGTCAAAAAGTCGAAGTCGACTATTTTGTTCCAAAAAGGTGGATAATTCGACTATCGTCTGTGAAAAACGTGGAAAAGTCGACTTTGTTAATAAAAGTCGATATGTCGAAAAAGGTCTATAAGTCGAATAAAGTCCAAAAGATGGAAAAAGTCGAAAACTCTAAAATTGTAGAAACAAGTCAAAAATAGTTGAAAATTTTAAAAAGGTGGAAAAAAATCAAAAACTCTAAAATAGTCGGAAAAACTCTCAAAAAATCAAAAAAAAGTAGGAAAAAAGTGGAAAATAGTCAAAAAGTCGAAAAAATTCGAAAAAAAAATCGAAAAGTCAAAAAAAGTCGAAAAAGTCAACTATTTATAAAATACTTATAGTCGAAAAGTCTAAAAGTCGTCTTTTAATTAAATGAAAAAAGTCGAAAAATCGACTTTTCATAAAATCTAAAAAGTCGAAAAGTCGACTTTTAACTAAATGAAAAAAAGTCGAAAAGTCGTTTTTCAACTATAGTTTCGTTTCAACTATAGAACCCTACTCTGGAGTGTCCAAGTCGAGTAGAGAAGTTTCTCCGGAAAGTTAGTGTATACTTTACATTTCCCAAGTAATCTATAGCAGAGACTTTAAACCTTTCTATGGTCTATGTCTTAGTAATTTATAACAAACTAGACATAATCTGTAGCACACCCAGAACGACAGGGTCTATAATTTCTGTACATCTCTACTCGCATTTCTATTCATGGTGTAGTGAATAAATATTGCATTTTATATGTGTATGTATGTGTATCTTTAAGTATTATTTCATACATTTAATATTATTCTTTACTACAAATAGATACGTTTCTTACTGTAGCAGTAATTGTTGTTTTATTTTTGTTAAAATTCATCTGTTGGTTTGAGTAAATAATACAATTTTGGTATCCGGATTTACTACAAAAAAAAAATAAAAACGAAGAGAAAAACTGAAAAACATATAAACAGATATTGTTGTAATAATACTTATTTGGTATAAAATATTAAGAAAACACAACTGTTTGTAAATATTACTAGAATTGGGATTAGTATCTATGTTGTTAAAAAAGTTTTAAGAAAAATATGTATATCCTAAGGTACTCCTATAGTATTTCATCTATAAGAAAAAATAGCAAAAGAAGGAATTCGAAAGAAGAGAAAAAGAAGTAGAATTTACTCCATGGAAGTACTGAAAAAGCCCTGAAAAGGTTTTGATTTTAACTCAGGATTGTTATAAGAGGGATGTCTTTTTTATTTGATTCCAAATTCATTACATCTTAAGTTATTCTTAGGAAGTAAAATTGTATTATAGAAAACAACTAATTTGACTTAAATAATACTAGCAAAAATAAATAAATTACACGCATTTATTATTTAACTCCAAAATAAAATTGATTTAATTCAAAAAATTTCAGTAAAAAATAAAATTTAATTAAAAAAATTTGATTATTTTTTGCTTCTTTGAAAGTCAATAAACATCACTTCCACAGATAATAAAAAATCACTTGGTGCTACTTTTGGAGAGATGACAAATGTCATTCTTTTAAAGATATTTCATTTTATTTTTACTTTGTAATTTATTAGTCTTAAGCACAGAACTGAAGCCCTTTAAAACACTTTGTTTTTACCTCTCTTATCTACCTTAAAATATAGCAATCGAATCATTCTTAGAATCGTTCGCTGCATCGTCCGTCTTTCTGTACGTCGTAATTTTCCAGATAAGTTGTTGACATTTGACCTCCTAGCTATGTTAAATATTTCTACAACAGTGGAAATATTGGCATCTTCTGATTTATCGTTGGACCCTTTCCTTCATTCAAAGTCCGCGTTAAAAATTAGTTAGTTATTTCGTTATTGAGTTATTTAGTTATTTAGTTATTTAGTTATTTAGTTATTTAATTATTTAATTATTTAGTTATTTAGTTATTTAGTTATTTAGTTATTTAGTTATTTCGTTATTTAGTTATTTAGTTATTTAGTTATTTAGTTACTTAGTTATTTAGTTATTTAGTTATTTAGTTATTTAGTTATTTAGTTATTTAGTTATTTAGTTATTTAGTAATTTAGTTATTTAGTTATTTAGTTATTTAGTTATTTAGTTATTTAATTATTTAGTTATTTAGTTATTTAGTTATATAGCTATTTAGTTATTTAGTTATGTAGCTATTTAGTTATTCAGTTATTCAGTTATTTAGTTATTTAGTTATTTAATTATTTTTAACATAAATGATTTTTGCTTTAATTTTCTTTTTATTGAAAATGTTTAATACATTGATTTATAAAATTTTTTTACTAATTATTGTTGCAACTTCTTGTTTAAAATACTCCATGGTACTTGATAAAGCAATAACAACATGAAAAAAACTTAATGAAAATTATATAATGCCCTTAACCGAGTTTTGTTTGAAAGTGTTCGTGTGCACGTATATGTATGTATGGGTGTGTGTATCTATGTGTGTGAATACAACTTTTAACAATCATTAAAACAACTTGTTTTTAGCACTCTTCAACAACACCAGCTACAGCAACAACAACAACAATACCAACAAAAACTGCTGTAAGCTACTACATAGTTTACACTCCACTATACACTACACCACTACCCACTTTATTCCATAATATAGTAAGAGTTCTTCATTTATACAGAGCAACAAATAACTGCAACAAGAATAAAAATAGAAAAAAATAAAAAAATAACCAGATTTTCTAAAATTATCCAAACGTATGTTTAACTAAAATTTTTACATGTGTTGCTGCATGTTGTATGTAGTAAGTAAATATACGACGTGTGTTTAGAATCTACGTATGAATGTATGTTGCATATACATATGTAACTCTAGGTATAAAATACTAGTATTTAAGTAATTCGAGTCTCTGTTTTTGTAAGAGTGCAATAACTATTTGTTTTTGTTCAACAGTTTCTAGTTAAAAAGACTTATGGCAAGTGTTTGTCGTGGGGTGAGGAGGAGGAGGAGTTTCGAGCATCAAGTGATGAGTGTGAGTATAAATTTGCAACATTACAATTTATAAGTGTAATGTTGTTGCAAGTTATTATTTAGAAAAAAAAAAATAAAACAATAGTTATGAGTATTTTACATGTGTTTTTTCCATTATTTACACACTGATTTACTCACATACAAAGATATTACATATTTACCTGTAGTACCCAGATTACAACAAACTTCAACTGCGTTTACCAACAGGAGGATAAACACAGTAATTTTTAGAATGCAACATGAAAAAAGAGCAGAAAAATGGTCTAAAAGGGGTACCCTAACTTCATTCAAAACTACTGGATCGGTTTCAAGTTTTCCATTTAAAGAAACAATTTTCTATTAATATACATGTAAAAAAAACTAGAAATAGATTTTAACAAAAATATATTTAAAAGTCTTTACAAATGTTGCATGTGATTTGTTTGTTTAATTTAAATGAAATTTTATTATTATTTCTTTAGAGTCTTTGAAACTTCGTATGTTTAGGCAAGCACAGTTGGAAGTATAGATAAAGTGAAATTATTTAATTCCTTTAAAACTTTATTTGTAATTAAATATCAACAACTGTATTTAATTGTTATTCATTTTATTTATTTCCAAGCAATATACTCAAAAAAGAGTTTTAGTTAAACTTTGGAATTTTTTATTTGATTGAATTTTATCAATATTGTAACTTTTATGGGAAATAATCATTCCCTTTCTATAGTCTTGCTTATAAACTAGTCTATAGTCTAGTCTTTAGCGTATCCTATAGTGCAGTTTATAGTCTAGTTTATAGTCTAGCCCATAGTTAAGTCTATGGTCTAGTGTATAGTGTAGTCTATTCTAGTCTAGTCTATAGTATATTCTATAGTCTACTCTAAAGTCTAGACTATAGTCTAGTTTAAAGTTTAGTCTTTAGTCAAGTCTACTGTCTAGTCCATAGTCTAGTCTATAGTCTATTCTATAGTTTAGTCTACTGTCTAGTCCATAGTCTAGTCCATAGTCTAGTCTATAGTCTAGTCTTTAGTCTAGTCTATAGTCTAGTCTATAGTCTAGTCTATAGTCTAGTCTATAGTCTAGTCTATAGTCTAGT
>NC_060950.1:17091102-17093049 GCF_022045245.1 Lucilia cuprina
CTAGAACTGAACTAGAACTGAACTAGAACTGAACTAGAACTGAACTAGAACTGAACCAGAACTGAACTAGAACTGAACTAGAACTGAACTAGAACTGAACTAGAACTGTACTAGAACTGAACTAGAACTGTACTAGAACTGAACTAGAACTGAACGAAAACTGAACTAGATCTGAACTAGAACTGAATTAGAATTGAATTAGAACTGAACTAGAACTGAACTAGAACTGAACTAGAACTTAACTAGTACTGAACTAGAACTGAAATAGAACTGAACTAGAACTGAACTAGAACTTAACTAGAACTGAACTAGAACTGAACTAGAACTGAACTAGAACTGAACTAGAACTGAACTAGAACTGAACTAGAACTGAACTAGAACTGAACTAGAACTGAACTAGAACTGAACTAGAACTGAACTAGAACTGAACTAGAACTGAACTAGAACTTAACTAGAACTGAACTAGAACTGAAATAGAACTGAACTAGAACTGAACTAGAACTTAACTAGAACTGAACTAGAACTGAACTAGAACTGAACTAGAACTGAACTAGAATTGAACTAGAACTGAACTAGAACTGAAATAGAACTGAACTAGAAATGAACTAAAACTGAACTAGAACTCACCTAGAATTGAACCAGTTTAAAGAACATATTCGTTATTCTCGTTTCTCAACACCCTTTCATAAGTTAAAAAGATGCTTGTTGAATGTGCAACATAGTAAAAGAAAATCTACAATTTCTATGCCAAGACAATACAACAAATGAAAAAAAAAAAACTTAAAGCAAAACTTCAAACAAACAAGTTGTTTTTTGTATTTATTTAACCATGTTTGGTCCGCAAAAAACAGTAGTCGAAGAAATAATAAAACTAGGAAAAGATCTTCTTGTTGTTGTTGGCGGTTAAGGGTACTAGTAGTTTGCTAGTCGCAGAAAAGTATTGTTTTAACGAACTAACTATAACAGGAGTAGTCTGCAGTTGAAATTACTAACTCCACACTTGTGTAAAAACTTGCTGCTTCGGTGATGATGACGATAAAATAAAATTTTCATTTTTACAAAAGACCACAGAAACTAACACTGTCAGACAATAGAAACGACCGACACATAGACGTTGGCATAAAATGCGTTGTAATTTGTAAGAAAATTTAGTTAAAGGAATTTCGACTATTCAACACTGGAATTCATAATGTTTACATGGTGATTGTAATTAGTTGTGAACTAGTTGTTTGCATTTTATCTCTTAAACTTTGCTAATTTAGATCAATTTATATCTTTTTATTATAAGAAATATTCACATTTTTTGTATTTGACTAAAACCGGAACTGTTGCAAACATTTTTCCGTATTCCAAATTAAATATTTAAAATGTAATTTACCTACCAAAATTTGAATTGTTTTAAGAATTTTCTTTAGAAAACCTTGGGCAAAATGTTGCTATTTTAGCAAATTTCATTCTAAAGAATTTCCTCTTGGTAATATATAGTGCTTAAGCACTTTTTTTATTGAAATTTGCGCTCGCAGCTAAATCACATTTTCTTGTTCGATTTTTTTCTTTTTTCTTCAGCCAACGATCAATATTTTTCGTTGTTCAATATCATTATTGGTTGGCTTTATGTTCTTTTTTTTTTTGTTGCATGAATTGTGTGTATGTTGCAATAATAGCAAAATTTTGTTTTTTTTTTTTTGCGCAGTTTTACTTCAGGTGAAAGACAACATTAATTGCCAGCAATCAGGCCAAAAGCCATTTAACAACCACACATACTTAAAGAGACACCCATACATACACTAAATGAAATAAATATATTAAGGGGTCCATTCCAATATCGATACTGACTACACTATTACTAGACTATGACTAGACTATGACTAGACTATGACTAGACTATGACTAGACTATGACTAGACTATGACTAGACTATGACTAGACTATGACTAGACTATGACT
>NC_060950.1:17093149-17111828 GCF_022045245.1 Lucilia cuprina
TTCAGTTCTAGTTCAGTTCTAGTTCAGTTCTAGTTCAGTTCTAGTTCATTTCTAGTTCAGTTCTAGTTCAGTTCTAATTCAGTTCTAGTTCAGTTCTAGTTCAGTTCTGGTTCAGTTCTAGTTCAGTTTTAGTTCAGTTCCAGTTTAGTTCTAGTTCAGTTCCAGATCAGGTCTATTTTTTTCATCCCATATTTTCTAACTCTGTATTTACTTTGGTTAACTTGGTTTAGATTTTTTTAAAACCTGAACCAAAGCAAATTATCTTTAACTACTTTGCTACTCGTCGTCGTTTGTAACCACTCAATCGTTTGTCATTCAACTCTCATCCTTAAGTTGACTTAAAACAATTTAAACTGGAAAACTGCAAACGGCAGCCAACAACTTTAACGTAAGGGTTGAGTGCAGCAGTGCAGTTGGAGGACAAATGTTTCAGGTTTTATGTTGAATTGCTTTCAACATCTTCTTTTTTCACAGTTGAACTGCTTAGAAAAAGTAACTTAAGGTTGTACAGATTTTTTTTAGTTTATTAAGATCTTTTGCTACGTTTTCATTATAGAAAAATTATGCAAATCTGAAACGTTGCGGATTAGATAGAAATGATTAAGCTTTAATAGGTAGAAATATTGTGGAATATATCCAGCATTCTCAAAGAACTGATCCAGCATGTTATTTTTTTTAATGGATCCATTAGTAGATGTTTTTAGTCATTAAATGTTTTAGTCATTGCAGTCTACACAAAGTACCAATAAAACAACTGCTTAAGTAGAACTTGTATTATTTACAACCATTTTAAGCTGTCCTAGCTAAAGTTGTTACTCCCGATTGCATTAAGCCGATTTGATCTCATATTAATCACGTCTTGATGTTGTTCTTATTTTGCATATTCATACAGAAATAGAAATATAAAGTTTATACAAAAATGACAAAATAAATTAAATTTTACTTTAATTTTTTACAAGATCAGCTTATTTTTTAATTTTACTTTTTAAATTTAAAAAAAGAAAAACATTTTTGAATTTGAACAAAAATTACTAATTTCGCTGGTAGAACAAAAGTATCACAGTGGCGCCAAAAAAGTAGCGTAAAAATGTTCTTTATATAAAATATCACTACAATAAACACATCAACATGTTTAGAAAGTAAATGATATTTCAAACGCTGGATTAGCACACATTTTAGTTGTTCTAGAATTACAAACAGATAAATTTTCTTTACCCCAAAAAACTAAACCCGCATTTATTTTCCATCAAAAAACCATAGAGAGAAGAAGTCAGACAGCCGGCTTTTGCAACCCACTAACATCAATAAGCATTGACAGCTACGAAAAAATATATACGAAAATACAAACATGTTTTTATATTTATCTATCAAATATATATATTTACACACTAAAATGTATTCTTAAATACTAAAGTAATTTGTATTAAATATTTTATTTAATAAACAGACAGTAAAAACAAAAAAAAAACAAAATGCTTGTACGTGCCTCTTAACAATTACAACTCATTAACACTTATTTATTCTACTTTTACTGTGAGAATCTACAACCACTGCTGCGACTCCTAACACCACCATTACCACCACTACCAACAAAACCCAACCACACAGTAAAAATGTTAGAAGGGAAATAAAATTTATAAAATATGAAATGCACCCATACTTATTTATAACAGCACATCTTTATGTAGTTTACCCAGCAGTTTTATGAGACAATCAAAGGTATCCATTTTAGTAAACTATCGAAATAATAATGTCTAAACTAAGCCAGAGTGTATAAATGTAATATTAAGTTCTTGAAACCCCTCGATCATATGATATGATCATTTAAGCGTAATGTTCTATAAGGCCAACCATCAGCCTCTATTTTAAGATGTGATGCCGTGCCTCACCCGCCTTAGCCCGGACTTGCTTCCATAGTCTTGTCTACAGACTATAGACCAGATTATGGACTAGAATATATAATGTAGACTAAACTTTGAACTAATCTATAGACTAGACTACAAACTACACTAAGACTAGACTATAAACTAGACTTTAGACTAGATTATCGACTACACAATAGACTAGAATATAGACTAGACTATTACCTAGACTACAAACCAGACTATAGACTGGACTATAGACTAGACTATAGACTGGACTATAGACTAGACTATAGACTGGACTATGGACTAGACTATAGACTAGACTATAGACTAGACTATAGACTAGACTATAGACTAGACTATAGACTAGACTATAGACTAGACTATAGACTAGACTATAGACTAGACTATAGACTAGACTATAGACTAGACTATAGACTAGACTATAGACTAGACTATAGACTAGACTATAGACTAGACTATAGATTAGACTATAGAAAAATATGTAGAATTCCTAATTCTCAATAGTCGCTTAGAACTACTGGGTTATGATTTTCATATGAAAATACATGTACACATACTTTATTCACATGTTTAGTGTGTGATAAGAGTTTACCCTCCATCATCCCTATACAAATGAACATCTCATTTATGCATATGTGTATTTCTGTAAATAACATACGAGGGTGGTTGATTAAGTGTCATGAAAAAATTTAGAATTATAAATCATTTATCACTTATAATTGAAACTTAAGCTGTTGTATAAAAAAGATTTTTTTTCGGGAGAGAGATAGGATCAGTTAAAATCACTTTAAGATCCTTCTAGATACTTAATCTTGATCACTGCAATATTAAGGGCAATTTTTTTCTGTTTTCTTCATTCTCCATCATTTAACATTGTGTTTACTTTAGTTTTCAATATAGTCGTTCTCACTCTCTCTCTCTCTCTCTCATATAAGATCATATAAGATCATATAAGAGATAATATCAGCTAAAGAATAAGTGATAAATTTGTTATATAATAACATTCATTTGCAAAGTAATGAATATGATCACTAGTATTTCTGTAAAATCCTTTTAGAGAAATTTGATGTTTACTGATTGTGATTATTTTAGTTTAAACTTAAGCTGTAGTGATAATGATCAGTTTAAGATGCTTTAAGATATTTTCAATTGAGAAAGTTAAACGTGATCACCATCACTACTAGTAATAATCATCAGCTGTTATCTGAAGTTTCGAAGTATAAGGGTATGTTCACCAAAGAATATTGATATATATATTCCGAATTTTGTCTTTAATTTCCCTTATTGTGCAATATATCTTCCCTTGAGTGAAAAAGAAAATTTATTATTTTATTTATTTTAATGGTTTCCCCCATTGTGCTACCCTCGCACATTAGTAACAACTAATTGCAAACAACAGAAATTAAATTTTACATAAAAAATATCTAGAATAAAGTAAAACCAAACCAAACTTGGCACAATTTAGAGCAGTAGCAACATTGAAACCCGCATTTTATACATGTGTATGTTTTTTTTTTGCTCTTATGGAATATGTATTTATGAAAGAATTCTAAAATGTTGCTACTTAGACACACGTTCAGTCATTTATAATTCCACGAAAATTTATCATTAGAAAAAAATTTTTATAAATTTTCATTTCTAATTTATATTTTATACTTTCTCTTTAAAAGAATAACAAAAAAAAACACAATAGCCGGGGAAAATTAGTACTTTTGTGAAATTGTTAAATTAAACAGCAAAAAAATAAAAAAAAACCTTTTGTTTCATCATGTCTTTTTAACAGGAAAATTTATATTTTTCAAAAAGAATTAACTTTCCCATTTGGTAATTTTTGGTATAAAACAAAAAGAAATTATATCATTTACATTGAAAGGAATCATTGAGTAAAATATGTTAAAGAGAATAAATTTGTATGTTCTGTCATTGAACCTTGAACAGAATAATTTTCATCATAAACATAAAATCATTATCAATTATGTAAATGTGTTAAAAATTAAGGGCGAAAAAAGATCGCTGTTAGGATCGTAGAATAATATTAATAAGATCATATTGAAGAACAGGATTAACACGATCATTGGGTCGTTGAAAATAGATAACTGATCGCAAGACAAATTTGTTTAGAATACAAAGGCAATAGTAGGAATATTTTCAAAGATCACATGTCTAATATAACAGATTAGATTTGGATCAGATCTAATCAATTATATTGAAAAACTAAGGTTCTATAAATCGACTTTCGAATAATCGAACAATGGACTTTTTGTCGAAAAAAGTTGACAACTCGACTATCGTCTGTGAAAAAAGTCGAAAAGTCGACTTTGCAAATAAAAGTCAAAAAGTAGGAAAGTCGAAAAAAGTAAGAAAAAGTCTAAAAGACGGAAAAAGTCGAAAACTCTAAAATAGACGAAAAATCGAAAAAAGACAAAAATAGTCAAACTGTCAAAAATCGACAACAAGTCTGAAATAGTTGAACAGTCGGAAAAAGTCGAAAATATTCAAAAAGTCGGAAAAAGTCTAAAAGTCCAAAATAGTCGAAAATCGTCGACAAGTCTGAAATAGTCGAAAAGTAGGAAAAAGTCGAAAGTTAAAAATAGTCAAAAAGTAGGAATATGTCAAAAATTGTCAAACAGTCGAAAAAAGTCGAAAATAGTCGAAAATAGTCAAAAAGTCGAAAATAGTCAAAAAGTCGAGAACAGTCGAAAAGTCGGAAATAGTCGAAAAGTCAAAAATAGTCGAAAAGTCGAAAATAGTCGAAACGTCCAAAATAGTCGAAATGTCGGAAAAATAGTCAAAAAGTCAAAAATAGTCGAAAATCGAAAACAAGTCTGAAATAGTCGAAAAGTAGGAAAAAGTCAAAAACAGTCAAAAAGTCGGAAAAATTCGAAAATAGTTTAAAAGTAAGAATATGTAAAAAACTGTCAAAAAGTCGGAAAAATTCGAAAATAGTTTAAAAGTAGGAATATGTCAAAAAATCGAAAATAGTCGAAAAAAATCAAAAATAGTCGAAAATCGACATAAAATCTGAAATAGTCGAAAAGTAGGAAAAAGTCGAAAATCGTCAAAAAGTCGGAAAAATTCGAAAATAGTTTATAAGTAAGAATATGTCAAAAACTGTCGAACAGTCGGAAAAAAGTCAAAAATAGTCGAAAGATCGAAAATAGTCGAAAAAATTTACAAAATACTAAAAGTCTAAAAGTCGACTTTTAACTAACTGAAAAAAGTCGAAAAGTTGAAAATAGACTTTGCATAAAATCCAAAAAGTTGAAAAGTCGACTTTTAACAAAAAGTCGAAAAGTCGACTTTTCGTTTCAACTATAGAACCTTATAAAAAACTTGGAAATTTAAAAAAAAAATTAATCACACTTAACGAATATTCCTGTTCAGAACAATCCGAGTGTAAATATTGTATCTTGTTAAAAATTTTCCGTAGCAGAATTCTTTTACACACAATCAACCATGTTAACATCCATCCATCGAAACATGTTGCTTAACATCATCTTGATTTAAAAATATTTTGTAATTTATACATTCGTTCATAAGTAAAGAGTAAATTGAGAACGGTGGTTTCTGACTGTCAAATATTCATAAATTTTTCATTTGATTACTTTAATTTTGTCAAAGATGCATTCAAGTTCATCACAAATATCTATTTTAAAACGGAAGCTTTTAGAAAATAATCTTCGATTAATGTTAAGAGAAAGTTTAAAATCTTAAGATGAGATATTGTTATATTGGATATATATATTTCAGATATAGACTCTATAGTCCAGGGATTGTAATATATATAGTCCCAAGACTCCATAGGCCCACTTGACTTTATCCCTTTTACGCGCACGGATATGACTTCACTGTATAGTTAGTCATCGGTAGTCTACTAAATTTCTAAAGATCTTGATATGAACAACATCCCTTTAAGATCAATAAAAATAAATTTCGTTACAAAAAACAAAAAAATCAATTCAATAAATATTTTATATTCTCATCACATCATCATCCAGTATTATAGTTTTTTTCTCGTCTACAATACAATAGCTATATCATTCCAAATAATTCCTTCTATGCTACATTCTATCCTCCATGTCCATTATTGCTATAGCAAGTGAACAATAATAATAATCAAGAAAATTGAAATGAAAAACTATTTATTTTTTCGTAGTTCTCTTCAGTAGAAGAAAAATAAATTAAGAAAAAACAAAAAAAAAAAATTAAAAAATAATATGACAAAAATAAAATTTATATAAACAAAAACAATCAACAGGCAATAACAACTCCAACAGAATCAACAAACTCCATTTGTATATAAATAAATATGTACAATGTACATACATACATAGCATAGAAAAAATAAAAGATGAAAATCTAAATAGTGTATATCCTCTGCGAATGTTAGTTCTCGCATTTAAATCACCCCTAACAATGAGTTATTGACTTTTTAATAGATTTCAATATAAAGAAAAATCAAGTTGTTATATAGAGTGGAAAAAATAAATATCGAACGATAAAAAATAATATAAAACAAATCAAGTAGAATTAATATTGTTATCGAATGATCTTGTATAAAGTAATTTGAAATAGCACAGAGACAAACTAGGAACTGAACTAGACCTGAACTAGAACTGAACTAGAACACAACTAGAAATGAACTAGAACTGAACTAGAACTGAACTAGAACTGAACTAGAACTGAACTAGAACTGAACTAGAACTGAACTAGAACTGAACTAGAACTGAACTAGAACTGAACTAGAACTGAACTAGAACTGAACTTGAACTGAACTAGAACTAAATTAGAACTGAACTAGAACTGTACTGAATTCAAGAAATCTCTTCCTTAAAACTAAATCATTTTTTACTAATTTTAAACTTTGCTTTTTAAATAATTCAAAAATTATCCAAAAGAAAAATCTTAATTTAAACAAAAATTACTCCATAAATTATATTTATCGCAAAAGTATTCAACCCTACACTTATTTACTTTAAAGCTAAAATGCAAAAATTGTAATTCCCCTTTTATTTAATTCATTTAGCAAGCTAACGATCTTAATTCTTGATTTTTTCCTTCATTTTTTCAAATTCTTGTTTTGAAAACAAAGTTTTTTTATTGTATTTGGGATATAACTTTTATAAAATTTTTAAACATTTCTAAATGATTGGTTCCCTTTATTCGACATAGGATACGTAGAAATAGTATATCGCTTTTTCTCGAAATTTTTTGATATACATATAAAGAAAGTTTTAATTTTTTTTAACAAAATCGATATAAACAAAAAAACCAGAGAAATTAATTCTCGTTATTAGAACACTATTAGGCTATCTTGTAGTATTTGGGCGTCATTTTGGTTATCACCCTAATGTATGGTAGATACTTTTTTCCCATCTACTTAAAACATAAAAACGAGTGCAGTATAGATAGATATACTAAATACGAGAACAACAAGTACTTTATTTAAACGTTGTTGTTTTTAATCTTGATCTGTGTATCTGCATCTTTTATGTGCATTGTTGTGTATCTGCATTTTTGCTGTGTTTCTTTATTGTTGTTATTGTTATTACTATTATTAAAGTTGTTGTTGTTGTTATTATTGCTATTTTTGTTTTGTTGATCATCATCAAGTGCTCAAGTTTTTTTTTTTTTGCAATTTCTTTTCTGCGTTACAATCTTGTTTATTATTTTTGTTGTTGTATGTATTTGCTGTTTCAGTTTGTTTACTTGAGCTGCAATTGTTTGGTTGATGTTGTTGTTGTTGCTGTTTGATGGTTCCATTGACCATCTAAAGATTTTAGTTTTGCTCAGATTGTTGTTCTTGTTTTTATGTATTTATTTTTCTTTTGTACCCGCATACCATAAATTCCAGTGAAACTATATTTACTTTTCATATACACACGACCAACATCACAAACGACTTACAGATACTTTACTCAGTCGCTATAGATTTTCTGTATCTTTTTCCAGTTGGAATTTCATTTTGTTAAATGCATTCATTAAGAAAATTGTTGGAATTTTATTGGAATGATCATTTACAGATGGAGTCTCATGATGATAATGAGAAAACAATAATATACTCATGTCTCTCAGGAAAATTCATTACATCTCTTATATTGTAATGAGGAAAATCTCTTATATTTCGGTTGGATGAAAATATATTATGGAAATTTTAAACTGTTGCATTTAATACCATTAGTTAAAAAATAACCTTCGAACGATGTAGGTCTTCACCAGACTTCTTCCTATTTTATAACAGAGAACTTATCAAGATAATAAGAGGAAGTATACATTTTAATATAGCTCAAAACTAATAGAAAGTAACCATAATCGACATCATTACTATAGGAAAATTAGGCAAAAATATGAACAATCTAGGGAATTTTAGATAGTTTAATTTAAATTGGCATATGCAAAATTAGTATGTCAGTAAAAGTCTCCGGAAATATTTTATGCGCTAAGAGAGATTGAAGAATATTTTTCGGTTATTATTAGAACTGAACAAGAATTGAACTTGAAGTGAACTAGAACTAGAACTAAGATGGAACTACCTAGAACTAGAACTAAGATGGAACTAACTAGAACTGGACCAGAACTGAACTAGAACTGAACTAGAACTGAATTAGAACTGAACTAAAACTGAACTAAAACTGAACTAGAACTGAACTAGAACTGAACTAGAACTGAACTAGAACTGAACTAGAACTGAACTAGAACTGAACTAGAACTGAACTAGAACTGAACTAGAACTGAACTAGAACTGAACTAGAACTGAACTAGAACTGAACTAGAACTGAACTAGAACTGAACTAGAACTGAACTAGAACTGAACTAGAACTGAACTAGAACTGAACTAGAACTGAACTAGAACTGAACTAGAACTAAACTAGAACTAGAACTAGAACTAACTAGAACTGAACTAGAACTAAACTAGAACTGAACTAAACTGAACTAGAACTGAACTAGAACTGAACTAGAACTGAACTAGAACTGAACTAGAACTAACTAGAACTGAACTAGAACTGAACTAGAACTGAACTAGAACTGAACTAGAACTGAACTAGAACTGAACTAGAACTGAACTAGAACTGAACTAGAACTGAACTAGAACTGAACTAGAACTGAACTAGAACTGAACTAGAACTGAACTAGAACTGAACTAGAACTGAACTAGAACTGAACTAGAACTGAACTAAGAACTGAACTAGAACTGAACTAGAACTGAACTAGAACTGAACTAGAACTGAACTAGAACTGAACTAGAACTGAACTAGAACTGAACTAGAACTGAACTAGAACTGAACTAGAACTGAACTAGAACTGAACTAGAACTGAACTAGAACGAACTAGAACTGAACTAGAACTGAACTAGAACTGAACTAGAACTGAACTAGAACTGAACTAGAACTGAACTAGAACTGAACTAGAACTGAACTAGAACTGAACTAGAACTGAACTAGAACTGAACTAGAACTGAACTAGAACTGAACTAGAACTGAACTAGAACTGAAACTAGAACTGAACTAGAACTGAACTAGAACTGAACTAGAACTGAACTAGAACTGAACTAGAACTGAACTAGAACTGAACTAGAACTAGAACTAGAACTAGAACTGAACTAGAACTGAACTAGAACTGAACTAGAACTGAACTAGATCTGAACTAAGACTGAACTAGAAACTGAACAGAACTGAACTAGAACTGAACTAGAACTGAACTAGAACTGAACTAGAACTGAACTAGAACTGAACTAGAACTGAACTGAAGTAGAACTGAACTAGAACTGAACTAGAACTGAACTAGAACTGAACTAGAACTGAACTAGAACTGAACTAGAACTGAACTAGAACTGAACTAGAACTGAACTAGAACTGAACTAGAACTGAACTAGAACTGAACTAGAACTGAACTAGAACTGAACTAGAACTGAACTAGAACTGAACTAGAACTGAACTAGAACTGAACTAGAACTGAACTAGAACTGAACCAGAACTGAACTAGAACTGGAATGAATGAACTAAAAGTAATTTCCCTCTATTAAAGTGTTTTTTTTTTTTTCAAAAACTTTCGATTTAAATAACTTTGCATTAAGGAAACTGAGCAGTAAATCAGCAAAGAAAATACTACCAAAGAATGAATTTCTATAATGTTTGTTTTTTACAACTATTCCCAAAAATACGATGCCACTTTTATGCATGCTACATCACTTGACACATGGTTCTTTTATTTATATTGCTTATTGATGATTTCATAAAATAGAAAATCAAAAATCTATATACAAACGATATTATATAATTCCCTTTAATTTATCTATTCGCAATTGTATAGTAAATTCAAAATTGTTTTAGCGGAGTTGGTAAGATGAATGAAAACGAAAAAAAAAATTATGAATTTATGTGTATCGAAGCAATAACTTTGGATTTTGCCTTTTTCATTCATTCACTCTTTATTTATTATTTATTTTATGACGGACGTCTGTATGTAAAAACACTCATAGTTGAGAAGAAATCACACAAAGAACATCACGAACGAGTAGTTTGTAAAGAGGAACATCAAGTAAAAAAAGCGGCAGTATGAATCACTTTAAATCTACCGCTCGTTTGACTTTTTACATCAAAAAATCACTATAAATTTTATGCAAATTTTATTATGTTCATTCAAAACAGAGGAACGAAAAAGTTAAATAAAATCCCCCCTCAAAAAATCTGCACCTGAAATAAAATCACAAACGTGCTTTGACTTTTATGCCGCCAACAACGTGCCTATGTACATACGAGAAACGCAGACTACAATTTAGTGCGTCGAGATTTTATAACAGGGTTGTCATATTTTTTCTTACAATTTAAATAATTTTTTAGAAACAATTTTTTATGCATACAATCAGCAGATGCAGGATTTAAAAGAAACCATTCGTTTAAGAGTGGAGATTTTTATCTTAATACGTGATTAGTTTTAGTTAAGTTTTAGTTCAGTTCTAGTTCAATTCTAGTTCAATTCTAGTTCAGTTTCAGTTCTAGTTCAGTTCTAGTTCAGTTCTAGTTTAGTTCTAGTTCAGTTCTAGTTCAGTTCTAGTTCAGTTCTTGTTCAGTTCTAGTTCAGTTCTAGTTCAGTTCTAGTTCAGTTCTAGTTCAGTTCTAGTTCAGTTCTAGTTCAGTTCTAGTTCAGTTCTAGTTCAGTTCTAGTTCAGTTCTAGTTCAGTTCTAGTTCAGTTCTAGTTCAGTTCTAGTTCAGTTCTAGTTCAGTTCTAGTTCAGTTCTAGTTCAGTTCTAGTTCAGTTCTAGTTCAGTTCTAGTTTCAGTTCTAGTTCAGTTCTAGTTCAGTTCTAGTTCAGTTCTAGTTCAGTTCTAGTTCAGTTCTAGTTCAGTTCTAGTTCAGTTCTAGTTCAGTTCTAGTTCAGTTCTAGTTCAGTTCTAGTTCAGTTCTAGTTCAGTTCTAGTTTCAGTTCTAGTTCAGTTCTAGTTCAGTTCTAGTTCAGTTCTAGTTCAGTTCCATTATTTCAGTTCTAGTTCAGTTCTAGTTCAGTTCTAGTTCAGTTCTAGTTCAGTTCTAGTTCAGTTCTAGTTCAGTTCTAGTTCAGTTCTAGTTCAGTTCTAGTTCAGTTCTAGTTCAGTTCTAGTTCAGTTCTAGTTCAGTTCTAGTTCAGTTCTAGTTCAGTTCTAGTTCAGTTCTAGTTCAGTTCTAGTTCAGTTCTATTCAGTTCTAGTTCAGTTCTAGTTCAGTTCTAGTTCAGTTCTAGTTCAGGCAGTTCTAGTTCAGTTCTAGTTCAGTTCTAGTTCAGTTCTAGTTCAGTTCTAGTTCAGTTCTAGTTCAGTTCTAGTTCAGTTCTAGTTCAGTTTCAGTTCAGTTCTAGTTCTAGTTTAGTTCTAGTTCAGTTCTAGTTCAGTTCTAGTTTAGTTCTAGTTCAGTTCTAGTTCTGTTATAGTTTAATTCCAGTTCAATTCTAGTTCAGTTCTACTTCAGTTCTATTTCAGTTCTATTTCAGTTTTAGTTCAGTTCTAGTTCAGTTCTAGTTCAGTTCTAGTTCAGTTCTAGTTCAGTTCTAGTTCAGTTCTAGTTCAGTTCTAGTTCAGTTCTAGTTCAGTTCTAGTTCAGTTCTAGTTCAGTTCTAGTTCAGTTCTAGTTCAGTTCTAGTTCAGTTCTAGTTCAGTTCTATTCCAGTTCTAGTTCAGTTCTACTTCAGTTCTAGTTCAGTTCTAGTTCAGTTCTAGTTCAGTTCTAGTTCAGATCTAGTTCAGTTCTAGTTCAGTTCTAGTTCAGTTCTAGTTCAGTTCTAGTTCAGTTCTAGTTCAGTTCTAGTTCAATTGCAGTTCAATTCTAGTTCAGTTCTAGTTCAGTTCTAGTTCAGTTCTAGTTCAGTTCTAGTTCAGTTCTAGTTCAGTTCTAGTTCAGTTCTAGTTCAGTTCTAGTTCAGTTCTAGTTCAGTTCTAGTTCAGTTCTAGTTCAGTTCTAGTTCAGTTCTAGTTCAGTTCTAGTTTCAGTTCTAGTTCAGTTCTAGTTCAGTTCTAGTTCAGTTCTAGTTCAGTTCTAGTTCAGTTTCTAGTTCAGTTCTAGTTCAGTTCTAGTTCAGTTCTAGTCAGTTCTAGTTCAGTTCTAGTTCAGTTCTAGTTCAGTTCTAGTTCAGTTCTAGTTCAGTTTCTAGTTCAGTTCTAGTTCAGTTCTAGTTCAGTTCTAGTTCAGTTCTAGTTCAGTTCTAGTTCAGTTCTAGTTCAGTTTCTAGTTCAGTCTAGTTCAGTTCTAGTTCAGTTCTAGTTCAGTTCTAGTTCAGTTCTAGTTCAGTTCTAGTTCAGTTCTAGTTCAGTTCTAGTTCAGTTCTAGTTCAGTTCTAGTTCAGTTCTAGTTCAGTTCTAGTTCAGTTCTAGTTCAGTTCTAGTTCAGTTCTAGTTCAGTTCTAGTTCAGTTCTAGTTCAGTTCTACTTCAGTTCTAGTTCAGTTCTATCTCAGTTCTAGCTCAGTTTTAGTTCAGTTCTAGTTAGGATCCAATTCACTCATTTCACTTATTTACACCTCTGGTATATTATTTTAAAAAACCTTTTATAGGTTGGGTTTTCATATAATAATATGAGCGTGTGCCTGTATACGAACATGTGGATTTGGACACCTTCGGTATAAAAAGCGTTAAAAATATGCTGCTGAGTACTTTGCAAATAAACAGAAGTGTCAGAGTAGGTGGATTTTATTAAAATACGAATAGAATGAGTATGAAAAAATGACAAAGACATTGGAATGAAACTAACATGTGATCATGTTGATGAGGATGATGACGTGGCAAGCAGTAAGACAGCAGATGCTGTTGATTTTAGTGACAGGAGATGACACTAGTAATTGATTCTTTATATACGAATATAAAATAGTGCAGAAGAGACACTGGAAAATGGTTAGTATAAATTTATCATAGTTTCCCTCAATTTAGTTTTGTTTTCCTTTTGCCTGAAGTGCTGTTGGTTGGGTGGGAGTGTTGGTGTTGAGTTGTTAGTTTTGATTGACAGTTCAATAAAACTTTTCATATTAAGTTGCAGAGTTATAAACATAAAATGACAACAAAGGAGATGGAACAAAAAAACTCAGGACGAATAAAAATAATATTGTTGAAAAAAAAACAAAGGAACCAAAAAATATCGTGCTCACAAGCATTAAATTAAATATAAAAGTATAAAAATCCATATTATAGTAAATTCTAAACTTTATTATGATTTCGTACGAGCCATAAATTATATATTTTCAAATTATTTATTGTTATTTCTATCTTAATAAATATTATTAATATTTTGAATATGCTCTTAGGAAATGTTCAATTTTATAGTACTAATAAAAACTTATAGAATCATGAAAAGAACACACTTCCAAAAAGTTCATTTAGTGCAAAAAAAAAGAATGTAGAACAAAACTTAATTCACTTTGTGAAAAAAGTATTTTGTCAAAGAAATAGTTTTCTTTTTATATTCATTTTGCCATTACTATAACAAGTCACACCACAGTACTCGAAAAAGTCATCATACTAAAAAAAATATTGCAAAAACCTGTTCTCATCAACTATTCAGCAATTCGAGAGAAAAGAAAATATTAGAGAAACTTTTAATTTCAATAATATTTTCAGTAACATCTGCTAATGGGGGAAAAATTCTAAATATTTCAAAAAATGTTTTGATGTGGCATTAAGGCCAATTCATAATCAATAATCTAGTCTATAGTCATGTCTATCGTCTAGTCTATAGTCTAGTCTATGGTCATGTCTATCATCTAGTCTATAGTCCAGTCTATAGTCTAGTCTATAGTCTGGTCTATAGTCTAGTCTATAGTCTAGTCTATAGTCTGGTCTATAGTCTAGTCTATAGTCTAGTCTATAGTCTAGTCTATAGTCTACAATTATGCCATTCTAAACTACAAATCAATGTACACATTTTTTAGCTTATAAGTTTCTTTAGTTTTTGTTTTAAATAGTCATAAAACTTGCAGTAAATTTGTTTGTCTGACCTTTTCAAAAAGTCAGACGCATTAAACAAAATAAACAAATACTGCAATTAACTGTAAGCATTTTTTGACAGTTTTGACATTTGAATATATGGAGATTTATAACTGTCTTCAATGTAGGTAATTAATATTAACAGTAACATATCTGTCAAAGTAATTGTTTATTACCTTTTTTTAAATAATGAAAAAATTTACATATTTTTTAAGATTATCTGTTATTTTTTAAGATAAAATCAAAATATTTTTAGTTTCTAATTACAATTTTGTTATTAATTTGAGGATATAGACTACACTACGATATTATATATGTATATAGACTATAGACTAGACTATAGACTAGACTATAGACTAGACTATAGACTAGACTATAGACTCGACTATAGACTCGACTATGGACTAGACTATAGACTAGACTATAGACTAGACTATAGACTAGACTATAGACTAGACTATAGACTAGACTATAGACTAGACTATAGACTAGACTATAGACTAGACTATAGACTAGACTATAGACTAGACTATAGACTAGACTATAGACTAGACTATAGATTAGACTATAGACTAGACTATAGACTAGACTATAGACTTGACTATAGACTATACTATAGACTAGACTATAGACTAGACTATAGATTAGACTATAGACTAGACTATAGACTAGACTATAGACTAGACTTAAGACTAGACTAGACTAGACTATAGACTAGACTATAGACTAGACTATAGACTAGACTATAGACTAGACTATAGACTAGACTATAGACTAGACTATAGACTAGACTATAGACTAGACTATAGACTAGACTATAGACTAGACTATATACTAGACTATAGACTAGACTATAGACTAGACTATAGACTAGACTAGACTAGACTATAGACTAGACTATAGACTGTAGACTATAGACTATAGACTATAGACTATAGATTATAGACTATAGACTACAGACTATAGACTAGACTATAGACTAGACTATAGACTAGACTATAGACTAGACTATAGACTAGACTATAGACTAGACTATAGACTAGACTATAGACTAGACTATAGATTAGACTATAGACTAGACTATAGACTAGACTATAGACTAGACTATAGACTAGACTATAGACTAGACTATAGACTAGACTATAGACTAGACTATAGACTAGACTATAGATTAGACTATAGACTAGACTATAGACTAGACTATAGACTAGACTATAGACTAGACTATAGACTAGACTATAGACTAGACTATAGACTAGACTATAGACTAGACTATAGACTAGACTATAGACTAGACTATAGACTAGACTATAGACTAGACTATAGACTAGACTATAGACTAGACTATAGACTAGACTATAGACTAGACTATAGACTAGACTATAGACTAGACTATAGACTAGACTATAAATTAGACTAGACTATTAGACTAGACTATAGACTAGACTATAGACTAGACTATAGACTAGACTATAGACTAGACTATAGACTAGACTATAGACTAGACTATAGACTAGACTATAGACTAGACTATAGACTATAGACTATAGACTAGACTATAGACTAAGACTATAGACTAGACTATAGACTAGACTATAGACTAGACTATAGACTAGACTATAGACTAGACTATAGACTAGACTATAGACTAGACTATAGACTAGACTATAGACTAGACTATAGACTAGACTATAGACTAGACTATAGACTAGACTATAGACTAGACTATAGACTAGACTATAGACTAGACTATAGACTAGACTATAGACTAGACTATAGACTAGACTATAGACTAGACTATAGACTAGACTATAGACTAGACTATAGACTAGACTATAGACTAGACTATAGACTAGACTATAGACTAGACTATAGACTAGACTATAGACTAGACTATAGACTAGACTATAGACTAGACTATAGACTAGACTATAGACTAGACTATAGACTAGACTATAGACTAGACTATAGACTAGACTATAGACTAGACTATAGACTAGACTATAGACTAGAGACTAGACTATAGACTAGACTATAGACTAGACTATAGACTAGACTATAGACTAGACTATAGACTAGACTATAGACTAGACTATAGACTAGACTATAGACTAGACTATAGACTAGACTATAGACTAGACTATAGACTAGACTATAGACTAGACCTAGACTATAGACTAGACTATAGACTAGACTATAGACTAGACTATAGACTAGACTAGACTAGACTATAGAATATAGACTATAGAGTATAGACTATAGACTATAGACTATAGACTACACTGTAGACTAGACTATAGACTAGACTATAGACTATACTATAGAATAGACTATAGACTAGACTATAGACTAGACTATAGACTAGACTATAGACTAGACTATAGACTAGACTATAGACTAGACTATAGACTAGACTATAGACTAGACTATAGACTAGACTATAGACTAGACTATAGAATAGACTAGACTATAGACTAAATAGACTATAGACTAGACTATAGACTAGAACTATAGACTAGACTATAGACTAGACTATAGACTAGACTATAGACTAGACTATAGACTAGACTATAGACTAGACTATAGACTAGACTATAGACTAGACTATAGACTAGACTATAGACTAGACTATAGACTAGACTATAGACTAGACTATAGACTAGACTATAGACTAGACTATAGACTAGACTAGACTATAGAATATAGACTATAGAGTATAGACTATAGACTATAGACTACAGACTATAGACTACACTGTAGACTAGACTATAGACTAGACTATAGACTAGACTATAGAATAGACTATAGACTAGACTATAGTCTAGACTATAGACTAGACTATAGTCTAGACTATAGACTAGACTATAGCCTAGACTATAGATTAGACTATAGACTAGACTATAGACTAGACTATAGACTAGACTATAGACTAGACTATAGACTAGACTATAGACTAGACTATAGACTAGACTATAGACTAGACTTTAGACTAGACTATAGACTAGACTATAGACTAGACTATAGACTAGACTATAGACTAGACTATAGACTAGACTATAGACTAGACTATAGACTAGACTATAGACTATACTGTGGGTTACACTTATGTTTTATACTAGACTGTAAACTATACTTTACCCATATATAACTTTTATCCTATTATAATATATTTTTGAAATCATTTCTTAATTTAATTTTCCTCAATTTCGCGGTTTCGTTTATATATTCCTTTTACTTAAAAATAATTTAAAATCGTTTTACTCTTGCAATAATGGTTTATTTCTAAAATTAATAACAATATAAAAACGAGGAAAAATAATAACTTTAAAAGCAAAAGTACAGAGTACCATCATCAACCACAAGCCAAAGTTTTATATTGCAAATATTGATGCCGTGGGTGCATCATTTATTTTGAAATAAGCAAAATATAATTTACGAAATTTTTGTTTATTTCGCATAAAATTTTTCATATATTTTATGATCATACTTTTTTTGTAATATACATTAATATGAGTGTGCTTCTAAGAATGTCTCGTTAAAAAATACCAAACTTTTGCTCTTATTTTTTTGTGTGCAACTTCTCTTCTGGCGGTGTTTCCTAAGAATATAAAAACCAAAATTGCATTCATTTTGCTTTATAATTTTTTTCCAATATACAACATCTTAATTTTTAATATTTGTATCTTTTGATGAAAAATGAAATTACCCTAAAGACAAAAATGGTGATGATATTGTTGGTTGTTGTAGTTCGGTTCCTTTTCATTTAGTTTTCTTGTTTTTTTTATGAAATAAACTTGGTTTCTTTGACTCATAAAAGAAATATTTTTATATTCATTCATATTGTCAACACTTGCTTAATATTAACGGAGTTTGTGGTACATCATGTTGTTAGTTGCAGTAAAATGCACATTAAAAAGACTTCATTGGGAAGTGAGGAGTAACAAATAGTTTAGACTTTTGACTAAAAACTAGGTTATGGTGCAGATTTTAGCGAAAACAATATACTAGAACATATAGTTCAACTTTTATAGAGTTTATTTTAGTATTGAGTAGACCATAGACAAGTTTAAACTATAGACTAGGCTTTAAAGACCTATACTATATGCTAGACTAAAGACAAGATTATAAAAGTTATATACTAGAATATAGACTAGACTATAGGCTAGATTATAGACTAGATTATAGTCTAGACTGTATACTATAGACTAGACTATAGACTAGACTATAGACTAGACTACAGACTAGACTGGACTATAGACTAGACTAGACTATAGACTAGACTATAGACTAGACTATAGACTAGACTATAGACTAGACTATAGACTAGACTATAGACTAGACTATAGAC